>NW_022680798.1:0-73341 GCF_009764315.1 Trachypithecus francoisi
CTGCAATTCCAAAACAGTCGGTAGTGGGGGGAAGGGATTCTGTAGCAGCAGATTAGCCAGCATGCTGCAAGGCCAGACAACAGTGAGGCAGGGAGACACCTGCATGGTATGCTTTCCTATGGCCTTTAGGCCTTACCAGCCTTACGGTCCAAACGTGCACCTCAAATCAGGCACCTTAGCTCCAACAGTCATCGGTTTATACGTGGCTGACATCCCAGTTCAGAAGAGCTCATTTCACACTGTTTGGGACTGGGGGTTGATCAAGGAAAATGATAGGATCACCAGAGGCAATACCACACAAGCAGCTTTATTGGGTGGTGCTTGGACAGGGAATGCAGGGAGGGGACAGACTGTCCAGAGTCTGCGTTTCCAGGGTCACCATCAGAACGGGAGGAAGGCAGGAGAACTGATGGGCAGATGGGAATTGGAGAAGGACCTTATGAGTATAGGTGATATTGCTCAGCAGCTGGGCAAAGTGGCTTGGGAGTCTCGTAACCGTAAGATTCTATCTTATCTATGGTTAGCAGATGTTAGGTGAGGACTAGCAGGGTATGGAAGCCAGCAAGGCTCTGAAAGCCTAACAATCTGCTTAGCAGTGCCACGTTTCAAACAATCAAATGTGTGAAAAATTCAGTTTCGTGCTGATGGGCTTCTGAGCCAACAGGTCTCAGTCTTGTGAAGGAAAACGTAGAGAAACATGAGCAATGCTGCACGACAGCTGAGATGCTGCTGCAAGGCCCTTTGCCAGCCACATCCCATGTCTAAACAATAAGCAAGGCCTTCCTCCAGCCTAGGGGCTACACACACAGGTCATCTTTGGTTCATTTATAGAACACAAGCTGAAAGCTGTTTTTAAAGACTCTGAAGATGGATCTCCACCTGGAGACCGTCTCTCTTTTTCCATGTGGATTTCCTTCCTCCAGGGATCCCAGGAGGCAAGAATTATCACCTTCAGAAACGCTTTCTGTTTCCCATACTTGAAAAACTTAACGCAAACACACACGCAGAGTTAGACAGAAAAAGCGTGAAAGCAAATCCAAGCACTAGATATAGATTGATTGCGAATAATGTTAATACTACAATTCCTCACAGACAAAGTTTCCTCCAAAAGGCTTTTAAGATTCTGTAGAAAAGAAAATCAGTGGAAATCACGAGCATCCAAGTATCCCTATCTAGAGCAAGGGAGGAAAGCTCAGTGTTAAGCAAAGCTAGCACTGTCTCCTTTAGAAAGGCTGATTAACTGACCGGCCTGTGTGAAACACCATTCGGGGAGGCCACTGCTGTGGACTAGCCTCCTGCCCTTAGCCCCAGCTGATCACACCCGACCAGAATGGGGTCACTTGTGCTGAGTGCCACATAATCATCCTGAACTTTCCAATGGGCTAATTAAAAAGAAAAAAAAAAAAGAAAGAAAAAGAATAAACAAAACTTAGAATCTTCCAATTAACCTGAGCCAGCGAAATGAGGAAGACCCTTCTGCTCTAATCTTAGAAGGAAAGGAACTTTGAAATGCTGAATCTCTTTTCCTTTTCTTTCCTTTTCTTTCTTTCTTTCTTTTTTTTTTTCTTTCAGTTTCTGCTTTCTTTAGCACTGTTCTGCCTACAAAGCCAACCTCGTCTGCTTGGTTCATTGTAACACTCATTTTATTTTACAGAATGTAGTGTTGCTCAATTCTAGCATCGCCAATAAAAGCCAGTTTGATCTTTAAATCATATTTGCTGTTATTATTTTTTTGGCAGATTCTGGTGGTTTGGAGGGACCCAAAAGACACAGCTGATGTCTCTGGAGACCCCTTGACAAATGCAGGGGAGATGCCGCTGACAGCTTTGGAGGCCCCTCTCACCCTCACAGAGGCACAAGGGTTGTCAGTTCCTCTCGGGTCACATTTTTGCATTGATTCCCCTGATCCTTTTGGCTCTTGATTCCAGGATTCGTTTGTCCTGTGAGAGAGAACATGACCTGGGGGTTTGTGGGGGCTGACAAGTCACTGACAAGACGTGTAGTTTTAAAGGAAACTGATGGAGGGAGCAGATGATCACAGGCAGTGTGTGACTCTGGCTTTGGGAAATCTGCAGGGATCTGGGTTCTCCAGTTTCTTTTGCTTGTATGCTTCGGTAGGAGAGATTCACTGGTTACGTTAGTCAAGAGAAGCTCAGAGTCATAGCCAGGACTGACTGGTGGCTCCAGTTTGGGCACTCAGGAGCGACTGGAGCACTCGCCACCTAAAAACTAGATGTCTGTATTAGGATCAGCTGGTCATGAAACAAGTGAAATACCATGTCACCGCCAGCCTCAAGACAGCATCCATGCAGCAACAGGGAGGACTCTGTGCAGCTGCTGACACTTACTGTTGTATGTGGATGAAGAAGACAAACAGGCTGGTTGGTTAGAATGGGTAGATTCCTCATCTGGCTCATTCTTTGGTCTGTTCAATTTCAGTTGGTTTAGCTCATGGGAAGCCTGCCTAAGGGGCTGTTTTCAGAGCCCCCAGCCAACCTGAGATTCTAGTACCAGAGTATCTGGAAAGGCTGACCTAACTGGAAATGGAGGGGAGCTGATGGCAGGTTTTTCCAGCATGCTTTCCATAGGGTAATTCTTGTGCCTGGCAGACAGCCTAATATCCAGTTGTCCAACCCACCGGTGATCACGTGGCCCCTCATATGGGAAACTTGTTTACTCTGGCAGATGTCCTTGTGCTTCTTGTCTGATCTGTGTCCAGCTTATGCCTGCCTGTGACCATCATTCGGGCGCTTGGAGTTTGAAATTCTCTCCATCCCCCAGCATCCCAGATAAAGTCTGACCTTGGTTGCCATCTGATGTTCAGGTGAAAGGCACACCTTCAAATCACCACCACAACACAAAATAAATTCAAAGATTTGTTACTTACTGATCCTGGGCAGAGAGAGCTCAAAGAGTTGAGAGGACAATTCTCCGTTCCCTGATCACGTGAGGCAGAAACGAAGAGTCAAAGAATCAGGCAGGTAGAGAGAGAGAGAGGGAAGAGAGAGAGAGAGAGAAAGTATAAATATACAGGAATAGGGAATGGGTCAGGTAGGTTCACAGTCAAATGTCTGAATAGTCCTTTCAAAGAAAAGGATTTTGAGGGAAAAGCGGGGAGAGATGCCTCTAAAGTTTTATCTCTGCCCACAGGCTTGAGCCAGTTGAGTGTACTGTTCTACTTCAACTTCCTAGGCAGCAACCTCCACTCTGCCATTCCCATTACAAGGGCATACTCCGAACTATGGGTATGATCCTCTTGACAGTCATAAGAGTAGTCTCCCTGGTTCACTGCATCCTCTCAAAAAGGCTTATTAATCTCCATGCAGCCATTGTTGAATGCTATATGGTCTGTCTGCAGCTGGAATGATGAAAGCTCCAAGAAACACATGGTAACAAGGACACTGCAACATATGAATGGCATGTTAACTCCGGAAACCCAAAACTGATGGTGACTAAGTGTAGCATTCATGCCCTACGATTTGGTCATGGCCCAAAGGAAGGGAGACTGTGAAACAAAATTAATGGGAGGCCATTGTGCCAGCCTAGCTTCCTGTACTAGGCCCTGGAAGACAATAAAACCAGAATGGGGTCACTCATGCTAAGTGTCATGAAATCAAACTGAACTTTCACAGAGGCCAGTTAAAAAGTTTCAGAAGATGCCAATCAATATGACTCAGCATAATCAAGAGATGTGCTCTGCTTGAACCCTAAATGGAAAGGAACTTGGAAATGAGCAATCTGCTCTTTGCTTGCTGTTTCTGCTTTCTTCAGCACTTTTCTGTGTAGAAAGGCAAACTCCTCTGCACAGATCATTAGAATACCCATTCTAAATGAGTGAGGTTGCAGATCCGAGGGTCTGACCTTGTGGGCCTATTTCTGGTCCTCTACTTCCTCACTGTGGAGCCAGGGTCATGGCTCAATCCCACCATTGCAAAGGTTAGCTCATTACAGAGATGGCCTCATTCCTACTAACCACCCAAGGGAGGCTTGCACACAGAAAATGACACAGACCAGCAGAGCGCTTAGCAGAGCAGCTGCCTGGCACCCAGTAAACCCTGAACCAAGCAGGGTGAAGGGCAACTGGTGTGGCAGATGCCTGAGTGTGTGAAAAAGAGGAGTGCAGTGGCTGACAAAGAAGAAAGGAAGGCCTGAGACATCTGAGGAGTTGATGTCCATGCAATCAACAAGTTCTGAGCCGTGATTCAGCATATACTCATGTCCTGGGGACAGAATTCCTCTTCTGGCTGCTTTCTGGAAGGTAATACAGAAAAGGAAATTGGAACGATCATAGGTTCAAGAGAGATTTGCAGCTACTAAATAGGTAACCGCAGGCTGTTTCAAACCGTGAAAACAACTGTGTGGGCGAGACTGTGTTTCAAATAGCCATGTAGAGGGCTGCCCTGCATGTCTAAGCTGTGGCCGAAGAATTTGCAATGTGGCTTCAGCCCTCCTTAGAAACTTGCACCTGAAAGGTTGAGGACAAGCAAAGTGGGGGCATCCACAGTGTCCAGGCGGAGGACTCTCCTCTCAGAGCTTTTGAGTTGTGGGGATGGATACAGGCAGGGTGAGCCTGGAGAATGTCTTGGAAGACTCCCCCAGGGCCGACTCCCCCAGACACATGTATTGATCCTGGGTCTGGTTCAATAGCCCTGGCTGTCGTCCCAGGCAGGACTAGAACAAGTTCCACCATGCCTACACAGGTCTGAGATGTGAGATGATTTATCCGTGATGGCAGATTTTCAGGAGAAAAAGAAAATAAATGCATTAACCAATGTGCATGTGGATCATAAGACACATATAGGTTTAGAAATGTTAAAATATGGGGGGAAGTTACAACTTAGGCACACAGTAAAGAAAGCTACTTCTTATTCACCACGTCATTTGGGCCAGGCATTTTACATGCAGGTGACCTCAGGTATAAACTCACAACAATGCTCTTACTTCGTACTGTTCCATGTCCATTTTACAAATGAAGAACTGAGGCACACAGAAGGCACATGATTGGCTCAGCTTATAACCAGCAGCAGTCACATTTCACAGAGCCCTGCCCTCGCCCTGGCCTGGCTGTGTTCCCCACGACCAGGGGAGGGATGCGCTCATCAACAGTTACCCAATGTCCGAAGCCCCATGCCACATGGCTGAGGCCTGCAAGGAAGCCAGTGAGAGACTGTCACTGGATCCGGCCCACCTGGCCTCTCCCCAACCCCATTAGGACACCACCCTTTCTGAAATTCAGATGAGGGCTCTGCTGGAGACGTTGGGTTTAGAACAGAGTGAGTGAGGATGGAGAAGCTTCCACTTGTACATGGATGATGCAGGTCCCTTCCGCCCTTCAGAGGCTGCACTCCTGTCCCGGCGTGGGGCCTGCACCCCCATAAACCTGCCCCGACTCCTCCCCATCTCTCCCCGCTGACTGGGTGGCCCAATGATCTCCTGTGGACCAACTCTAATAGGTCAAAGAGGAAAATATATGAACAAATATTACTAAGGTTAGTAATTGTGTGCAGCCTTCTTCATAACTGCAGTCATATATGAAATACTGTGACCAGCAAGCTAAGTCATCCTAAGACATCTATCAAAAACCTTGACAGATCACACTGCATATAGTTTCACCCAAGGAGTCAAGATCATGAGAAATTTTTTCTTTCACAAATGAAGATTTAAAAAAGGACATCTCTTCATTTATTGAGCAAGTGTCAATGTTTATTCATGTACCCACAGTGCTTGCACACAGAGTTAACAATGGGATAACGTACGTTTGTGGAGTCAAATCTGAAAAATGCATAAAACAAATTAGAACTCTCTCAAAGTCTCCACACAATTTATACCTCCAGCATTGGAAATAATGCAAGGAAAGGAATAGGCACTACAGGTAAAGATATAAGCAATTGCCTGGGGATAGTCCTTAAGAGCTGGCTGAATTTCACAGTCGCTAACTATATGTTGAAGTTTTGCATCACATGTACCTGCTGTTTTTTCCTTTAGGACATGTGTGTCCTCAAAGGATATCTCACATTCATTTTCTATTTGGCGCTACTCTTTTAGAAATTCTATGATACACGAAATGAGCATTCCTTATTAACCCTCCCTATTTTCTGCTTAGGGGTATTGATCATTTCGAAATTAGATGTCAAAGATATTGACATTATGGGCTTCCAGCATTTGGCATTATGGCCTACGGGGTGGGGTCTTTTGGGATTCTGATCCAAACCCACTAGGTTTATGCACTACTTTTGTTCGTGTCTCTTAATCCTCTCTCCCTCTGCTTAATGAGTGCACAGATCGTAAATGTAGGGCTCTTTAATTGTCACCCGTGAACATCCTTGGGGAGCCCATCACCCACCACACAAAAAACATCTGCCATGAGGATTTCCCCTCATTTCCCTCCCAGTCTCTGTCTCCCAAGGTAGCCACTATCCTGACTTTAGTGCCATAGAGTAGTATTGCCTCTTTTGATCTCCATCTAAATGGAATTATGGAACTGATATTCTCTGCATTGGCTACTTTTGCTCAACATGAGGTTCGTGGTCTTCTTCCACGTTATGGATGTAGCCATAGCTTTTTTACGCTCAGGGCTGTATAGTATTCCTTTGTATGAGCTCCAACGTATTTCCCCATGCTCGTGGTGATGAACATGGGGGTTGCTTCTAGCATGCTCCTAAGGGCGTTCTTGTACACATCTTCTGTTGAATGAATGTGTGCCTTTCCACTAGTACATACCTCTGAGAGGACATTCTGAGGGGCTTAAAGTATGGGTGTTCAGCATTAGTTCATACATTTGGGTCTCTTTCAGTCTCTAGCAGACCTATGGCCCACAATGCCCTCCTGCATCCCACCATCCTTTTCCATTGTATTGACTTGTTGTAGCGGACTGATCAGTGGACCTACAGCATGTCTCACCACTACTCATTTGTCTGTCTGCTGCCTCATTGTGTCATTTAACGCTTGCTCCTTCCCATGGATTCTGATTATCGGGCTTTAGGCTCATATCTACGTTTGAGGCAGGTCTCACTCTTTTCTGACGAAAATGCTTCGTCGCTGGTTCCCTGTCTCCTACTGCATCCTAGCATGAGGCATATGATTTCTGGTTGTTTCACTCTTGAGCTTATTGACACTGACAGGTGGGTTCAGGTGATGACAGTCTCATTCCTCTCTTGTAGGATGCCTCACTGACCTTGAACCAAAGCGTTTCATCCATCCTACAGCAAGTGTCTCACTGGGAGTTGCAGATACTGGGTTTGGTTTTGGTTTTGGTTTTTTTCTGAAACATACCCTTTACCATCCTCAGCTGCAATGTTTCAGTGAGGAAGACCTCTCCCTCAACTACTGTAACTATTGTGAAATCTTGAAATACACAGGAAGGGCAGAAAAAAAATTAATGATTTCCAATGGATTGCCGATAGTCACCAAGTAAGGAGTGGTTGCACTTCTTCCTTTTTTTTTTTTTTCTGAGATGGAGTCTCGCTCTGTCCCCCAGGCTGGAGTGCAACAGCACAATCTTGGCTCACTGCAACTTCTGCCTCCTGGGTTCAAGCAATTCTCCTGCCTCAGCCTCCTAAGTAGCTGGGATTGCAGGCACCCACCACCACACCCAGCTAATTTTTGTATTTTTAGTAGAAGTGTGGTTTCACCATGTTGGCCAGGCTTGTCTCAAACTCCTGACCTCTGGAGAATCACATGCCTCTGCCTCCAAAAGTGCTGGGAATGCAGGCATGAGCCATCGTGCCCGGCTCGTACTCCTAATGACATCCAAGTGTCATTTTAAAATAAACTTTTAGATTTCAGAACAGTGTTAGATTTACAGAATTATTGCAAACATGTTACAGAGAATTTCCATACACTTCACACCCAGTTTCCCTATTATTAACATCTTACATTAGCATCTATATTTGCCCCCATTAATGAATCAATATTGATACATTGTTATTAAGTCCATACTTTATTCAAGTATCCTCAGTTATACCGAATGTTCTTGTGCTGTTTCAAGATCCCATCGACGATACTTCATGACATTTGGTCATCCTGTGTCCTTTGTCTTATCTTCGTTGTGACAGTTTCTGAGGTTTTTCTTGTTTCTGATGACCTTAACAGCATTGAGGAGTATTGATTAGGTCTTCTGCATAAAGTCCATCCAGTGGGATTTGTCTTATCTCTTTTCTCATGATTAGCATTGGAGGTATGAGCTCTCAGAGGAAGATCTCAGATGGAAAACCCCATTCTCATTACATCATGTCAAAGGAAGTTACCAGAAATATGACTTCTCACGACTGATGTTAGCTTTGGTATGCATTTCTTCTGTAAAGCGACACTAATCAAGAAAATATGGGTATTGGTGGAGGAATAGACACACATCGATGGAACAAAATAAAACCCCAAAATGGACCCACACAAATATTGTCAACTGACTTTTGACAAAAGTGCACAGGCTATCATATGGAGAAATTGTAGTTTTTTCAACAAATGGCACCTGACAAAATGAATGCCAAGACACAATGAAATGAACCTAGGGAGAACGTCACACCTTTCACAAAGAATTAACTCAAAATAGGTCATAAACCCAAATATAAAATACACGATTTTAAAATTTCTGGAAGAAGACACAATGGAACATGCACATGACCTTGATGTTGGAGATGGGTGTTTAGATACAACATCACAAACATGGCCCATAGAACACAAAATGGAAAAGGTGCACTTTCTGAAAATTAAAAAAAAAAAAATTGCTCTGCAAAAGACACTACTAAGAAAAAGAAAAGGCAAGCTACAGACTATAAGAAAATATTTGCAAGGCATACATCTGACAGAAGACTCATATCTAAAATCTTTACAGAAAGCTTAAAATTAAACAATAACAAGTATCTAAAATCTACAGAGAATGCTTAAAAGGAAATGATTTAAAAAATAGCTGAGGGGACTGTACCCTGCAGAGCCAAATGGGCAGAGATGCCCAAGGTCTTGGGAGCCCACCTCTTGCATCAGTGTGGTCTGATTACTAGACAACGTCAATGGAGATTATTTTTGAAGCTTTAAGATTTAATGACTGCCCTGTTGGGTTTCAAACTTGCCTGTAGCCCTTTTGTTTTGGCCAATTTCTCCCATTTGGAACGGGAGCATTTACTCAATGCCTATGCCTTCATTGTATCTTGGAAGGAACTAACTTGTTTGTTATCTTACAGGCTCATAGGCACAAGTGACTTGCCTTGTCTCAGATGAGACTTTCGACTTGGACTTTTGAGTTAATGCTGGAATGAGGTAAGACTCTGGGGGACTGTTGTGAAGCCTTGGTTGTGTAAGAACATGTAAGAAAAGACATGAGATTTGGGAGGGGCCAGGGGTGGAATGATATGGTTTGGCTCCGCGTCCCCACTCAAATCCCATGTTGAATTATAATTCTCAGTGTTGGAGGAGAGGCCTGGTGGGAGGTGATTGGATCATGTTGCGGGGGGACTTCCTCCTTGCTGTTCTCAAGGAGTTGATTGAGTTCTCACAAGATGTGGTTGTTTAAAAGTGTGAAACTATCCCCTCTTTGCTATCTCTCTCTCTCCTACTCCACCAAGTGAAGTTGTGCCTGCTTCCCTTCCACCTTTCCTCATGATTGTAAGTTTCCTGAGGTCTCCACAACCATACTCCCTGTACAGCCTGCAGAACTGTGACTCAATAAACCTCTTTTCTTGGTAAATTACAAAGTCTCAGGTAGTTCTTTACAGCAATGTGACAACAGAATAATTATCTACCTATCTATCTATCTATCTATCTATCTACCCCATAGTCCAACTAATTATATAGATGAAGGATGGTGAGAAGTAGCTTTCTCACTGTTGAAGTAAATACTTACAGATAAACAAAGGAAGGAGACTAAAAGTTCTTTGTGGTATTAGAGTAGTGTCGTGGACATCAGGCAATACTCATACAGAGGGTGCACACATAAACACTGATAAACAGGTAAATAAACACACATATATTTCTTTGTTCTGTAAATGAGAGAGCAAGAAGCAACATCTCCCAAGGAATGATGAGCATGCCTAGCACGAACATCTAGGATTCTAACACTTTTCCTCAATACAAGAAAGCAGAAATACTTGGAAAATGGATTCTTCTGTGACTGGAACAGAAGATATAAAAATGATAATCATTGTAATTATTCAATGAAAATGCAAATATAAAGAGCAGTACAATTTCTCTACACACCTAATACAATGAATACAATTCAAAGACCTGAAAATACCAGACTCTGGAGAGGATGTGGAAGTCTCATTCATTGCTGGGAAAGAAGAAAACTGTTACATTGCACGGCAGGACCTTTTGATTGTTTCTTACATAGAGAAACATAGAATTACCATTAGACTCAGCAATCCTACTCCTAGATTTCGCTTAAAATGAAAATGTAGGTTCCCATAGACAAAACTGTGTGCACAAACATATATAACAGGTTTGCAGTTCTCCTTGAAGAGATACTTCACGTCCTTTGTAAGTTGGATTCCTACGTATTTTATTCTCTTTGAAGAAATTGTGAATGAGAGTTCACTCATGATTTGGCTCTTTGTTTGTCTGTTATTGATGTACAGGAATCCTTGTGATTTTTGCACATTGATTTTGTATCCTGAGACTTTGCTGAAGTTGCTTATCAGCTTAAGGAGATTTGGGGCTGAGATAATGGGGTTTTCTAAATATAGAATCATGTCATCTGCAAACAGAGACAATTTGACTTCCTCTTTTCCTAATTGAATACCCTCTATTCCTTTCTCCTGCCTGATTATCCTGGCCAGAACTTCCAAAAATATGTTGAATAGGAGTGGTGAGAGAGGGTATCCCTTTCTTGTGCCAGTTTTCAAAGGGAATGCTTCCAGTTTTTGCCCATTCAGTATATTGGCTGTGGGTTTGTCATAAACAGCTGTTATTATTTTGAGATACGTTCCATCAATACCGAATTTATTGAGGGTTTTTAGCATGAAAGGCTGTTGAATTTTGTCAAAGGCCTTTTCTGCATCTATTGAGTTAATCATGTGGTTTTTGTCTTTGGTTATGTTTATATGGTGGATTACGTTTATTGATTTGCATATGTTGAACCAGCCTTGCATCCCAGGGATGAAGCCCACTTGATCATGGTGGATAAGCTTTTTGATGTGCTGCTGGATTCTGTTTGCCAGTATTTTATTGAGGATTTTTGCATCGATGTTCATCAGGGATATTGGTCTAAAATTCTCTTTTTTTGTTGTTTCTGCCAGGCTTTGGTATCAAGATGATGCTAGCCTCATAAAATGAGTTAGGGAGGATTCCCTCTTTTTCTATTGATTGGAATAATTTCAGAAGGAATGGTACCAGTTCCTCTTTGTACCTCTGGTAGAATTTGACTGTGAATATTTGTGGTCCTTGGCTTTTTCTGGTTGGTAGGTTATTAATTATTGCCTCAATTTCAGAGCCTGTTATTGATCTATTCAGGGATTCAACTTATTCCTGGTTTAGTCTTGGGAGGGTGTATGTGTCCAGGAGTTTACCCATTTCTTCTATATTTTCAAGTTTATTTGTGTAGAGGTGTTTATAGTATTCTCTGATGGTAGTTTGTATTTCTGTGGGATCGGTGGTAATATCCCCTTTATCATTTTTTATTGCAGGTATTTGATTCTTTTCTCTTTTCTTCTTTATTAGTCTTGCTAGTGGTCTATCACTTTTGTTGATCTTTTCAAAAAACCAGCTCCCGGATTGATTGATTTTTGAAGGGATTTTTGTGTCTCTATCTCCTTCAGTTCTGCTCTGATCTTAGTTATTTCTTGCCTTCTGCTAGCTTTTGAATGTGTTTGCTATTGCTTCTCTAGTTGTTTTAATTGTGATGGGTATCAATTTTAGATCTTTCCTGCTTTCTCTTGTGGGCATTTAGTGCTATAAATTTCCCTCTACACACTGCTTTAAATGTGTCCCAGAGATTCTAGTATGTTGTGTCTTTGTTCTCATTAGTTTCAAAGAACATCTTTATTTCTGCCTTCATTTAGTTATGTACCAAGTAGTCATTTAGGAGCAGGTTGTTCAGTTTCCATGTAGTTGAGCGGTTTTGATTGAGTTTCTCAGTCCTGAGTGCTAGTTTGATTGCACTGTGGTCTGAGAGACAGTCTGTTATAATTTCTGTTCTTTTACATTTGCTGAGGAATGCTTTACTCCAACTATGTGGTCAATTTTGGAATAAGTGTGATGTGGTGCTGAGAAGAATGTATATTCTGTTGATTTGGGGTGGAGAGTTCTGTAGATGTCTATTAGGTCCGCTTGGTGCAGAGCTGAGTTCAATTCCTGGATATCCTTGTTAATTTTCTGTCTTGTTGATCTGTCTAATGTTGACAGTGGGGTATTAAGGTCTCCCATTATTATTGTGTGGGAGTCTAAGTCTCTTTGTAAGTCTCTAAGGACTTTCTTTGTGAATCTGGGTGCTCCTGTATTGAGTGCATATATATTTAGGATAGTTAGCTCTTCTTGTTGAATTGATCCCTTTACCATTATGTAATGGCCTTCTTTGTCTCTTTTGATCTCTGTTGGGTTAAAGTCTCTTTTATCAGAGACTAGGATTGTAACCCCTCCTTTTTTTTATTTTCCATTTGCTTGGTAAATCTTCCTCCATCCCTTTATTTTGAGCCTATGGTGTCTCTGCACATGAGATGGGTCTCCTGAATACTGATGGGTCTTGACGCTTTATCCAATTTGCCAGTCTGTGCCTTTTAATTGGCACATTTAGCCCATTTACATTTAAGGTTAATATTGTTATGTGTGAATTTGATCCTGTCATTATTTTAGCTGGTTATTTTACTCGTTGGTTGATGCAGTTTCTTCTTAGCATTGATGGTCTGCAATTTGGCATGTTTTTGCAGTGGCTGGTACCAGTGGTTCCTTTCCATGTTTAGTGCTTCCTTCAGGAGCTCTTGTAAGGCAGGCCTGGTGGTTACAAAATCTCTCAGCATTTGCTTGTCTGTAAAGGATTTTATTTCTCTTTCACTTATGAACCTTAGTATGGTTGGATATGAAATTCTGGGTTGAAAATTCTTTTCTTTAAGAATGTTGAATAATGGCCTCCACTCTCTTCTGGCTTGTCGAGTTTCTGCCCAGAGATCTGCTGTTAGTCTGATGGGCTTCCCTTTGTGGGTAACCCGACCTTTCTCTCTGGCTGCCCTTAATATTTAATATTTTTTCCTTCATTTCAACTTTGGTGAATCTGACAAGTATGTGTCTTGGGGTTGCTCTTCTTGAGAAGTATCTTCTATAGAAGTAACTTGCCTTGCTGAGAATTAAAAAGAAAATTTTATATTTGAGTGCTATTCCTTTTGCGGCACTGAAACTTTATATAGAACAATTCCGGTGCTCGCCTGTGATACATTCCCCTCTGGGGATGTTCGCTGGTTCTCTCTTGTGAGGAGGCATGCTGCGCCCCCTTGTGGCAGCCTTAGAGGTGAGAAATCAAGACCCATCTAGTGCAAGGAGTAACCTGGGCTCTCAGGCAGGGGGAGGGGCAGGGACGGGAACTGTCCAGCAACCTAGCTTAAAGGATCTTCACATACTGTGGCGACGACTCTGTGCACAGACCAAGGAAGCAGAAGCCGAGGGAGCTGGTAAAGTATTTCCTTGGTGGTTGGGACCAAGGTAAGAAAGACGTGGCAGGGCAGGAGCGGTGAAGTACTCCTTGATCAGGGTGACTTAGAGGTTAAAAAGCGGTGAGACATCCCCATTGCGGGGAGGGGAACTGAACCTCACTCAAACCTCCAGTAGTAGAAATGGCAAGAAATTTCCAGTGGGGAAACTGAGCCTCACCCCAAAAGGTGAGAAATTCCCAGTATGGGAAATTGAACCTTGAACCTTACCCCAAAACCATCAATATGGGAAATACCCCAAGCAAGACAGGATAAAGATGGTAACAAAGATATCCCCTTGGATAGCCCCCTAGGTCTCATGCTAAAACACAGGAAGGATAATGAAAGGACTAAATATAAAAAAAAGCAACAAATGATAAAACATTGCTGTTTTATTTGAACTCAGGGACCCATCCTTAAACACTAATCTTCTGACCAAAGTTTAGGTTGAATGAGGATGTAATGTGTCACCTTCTAATCTGATATGTTAATGATAAAAGTCCAGTGTCTCAAGAAGAACTAGGCTATGGAGGCAAGTACCTGCCCTCCTTTTTTCCTTAAAAACAAATAGGAAGAACTCAATCTGGCACTTCAAAATGAAAAGTCAGAGGAGCCAGCTCTCATGCCTAAAAATTCCAGCACATGGGATCCTCTAGACTATCTTCCCCCATTCAGTGTCCCCAATCTTTCCCCTCAGACAGCCACTGCCACCTCAGATTCCATTCCAAATTATCCCTCTACTCATGTTATCCCTTCTTCTTAAAACACTGACTCTTGGGAATTACCATCCCATCAGCCTGTTCCCTCCCGACCTAATACCCCTCTCTAAAAGGACTCCAGCATGAGGTAGAACGATGTAAAAAAGATATTCAGAATTTCTCATTTCCCTCTGTACCTAAGAGGTTAGCCCCAACCCTCTTCCCTTTGAAAGACGTACCACAAGGAGGGTGGGGGGTGGAGGGGCATTGGCTTTGTTAATGCTCCCCTAACCAGTTCAGAAGTCCAGAATTTTAAAAAAGGAGCTGAAATCACTAGTAGATGACCCTTAGAGTGGCAGATCAAATTGACCAATTCTTAGGACTTCAGTTGTACACTTGGGTTGAGTTAATGTCCATCTTGGGCATTCTCTTTTCAGGGGAAGAAAGAGTAGCTCCACTCTTGCAGGTCCCTCCCCTAGGGGAAGGGGAAGGACAGGGGAGAACAGCAGCATAAGCAGCTGGCAGAGGCAGGGAAAGAACAGCAGAGAGGAAAGAGAAAGAGAGAGAGAGAGATAGGCAGAGAGAGAGAGGAAGAGACATAGAGACAAAGAGGGAATCAAAGAGAGAGAGAGAGAAAGAGAGAGGCAGAGAGAGAGATGAAGAGACAGAGAGACAAAGAGGGAGTCAGAGAGAGAGAGGGAGGCAGAGAGGAGGAAGAGACAGAGAGATAAAGAGGGAGTCAAAGAGAGAGAGAGACAGAAAGTCAAAGACAGAAAGAGAGAGAGAAAAAGAGAGGCAGAGAGAGAGGAAGAGACAGAGAGACAAAGAGGGAGTTAGAGAGAGAGAGACAGGGAGAGAGGGAGTCAAAGAGAGAGAAGAGAGAGAGAGAAAGTCAAAGAGAAGAAAGAGAGAAAGAGAGAGAAAAAGAGAGGCAGAGAGAGGAAGAGACAGACAAAGAGGGAGTCAAAGAGAGAGAGTCAAAGAGAGAAAGAGAGAAGTAGTAAAGAGAAAACAGTGTACCCTATTCCTTTAAAAGCCAGGGTAAATTTAGAACCTATAATTGATAATTAAAGGTCTTCTCCATGACCCTATAACACTCCAATACCACCTTGTTGTCAGTGTAAACAAGGGCATAGCCTGAAATCACTGAGGCCACTGACAACCCGTAGCCTTCCTATCAAAAATCCTTACCCAGTAACCGCGGATACCCCAGAGGCAACTAATCTGTAGCAGCAACTGCTTTGCTAGCAGAAGAAATTAGAAAAATAGCTTTTAGAGGAAACTTCATTGTGAGCACACCTCACAAGTTCAGAACTATCCTTAGAAAAAAAAAGGCAAAAAGGTAGCTTACTAACTCAAAAATCTTAAAGTACTGGGCTATTCTGTTAGAAAAAGATGATTTGGCCGGGCGCGGTGGCTCAAGCCTGTAATCCCAGCACTTTGGGAGGCCGAGGCGGGCGGATCACGAGGTCAGGAGATCGAGACCATCCTGGCTAATACGGTGAAACCCCGTCTCTACTAAAAAAATACAAAAACTAGCCGGGCGAGGTGGCGGGCACCTGTAGTCCCAGCTACTCCGGAGGCTGACGCAGGAGAATGGCGTGAACCCGGGAGGCGGAGCTTGCAGTGAGCTGAGATCTGGCCACTGCACTCCAGCCTGGGCGGCCGAGCGAGACTCCGTCTCAAAAAAAAAAAAAAAAGAAAAAGATGATTTAACATTCACCACTGATAATTCCTTTAACCAGTAGTTTCCTAACAGGGAATCTAAATCTTAATTAATTACTATACAAAGGTCTGACCAGACCTAGGAGGAACTCCCTTCAGGACAGGACAATAGATGGTTCTCAGGGTGACTGAGGGAAAACAACACAATAGGAATTCAGTAATTGATAGGGAAACTCTTGTAAAAGCAGAGTTAGGAAAATTGCCTAATAATTGGTCTGCTCAAACCTGCTAGCTGTTTCCACTCAGCCGAGACCTAAAGTACTTACAGAACCAGGAAAGAATCATCTATACCAATTCTAAGTAAATTTGGACTAAACAAGGTCCTATTAACAGCAAAGGATAATTGAAATCCCAAACTTACAAGATTTTCAACAAAAGTAGTTTGCTGAAAGTGAACAGTGTAACATGTATTATCCTACTCTAATCTTATGGCCTTAGGCAGTCTAGTCCACAGACATGAAGGAAGTTCGCTTTGGAAAAGAATGGTATCATCTTTAGGAAAAAATAAAGCGGGGGGGGGGGGGGGTTATGTAAAAAGAATGTATATGGCAAATTCTTGTCCTAAAATAAATCAACTGGTTGTTTAAAGAAAAGGATGTTTGCAACAAGTCAGAAAGTTGAAGCATGTTGAAGAATTGTCTGTGAAAGTCGTGGAAAAAAAAATTATAAAAGGGAATTTATGCAAGAAATGTTGTATAATTTAAAAGTAATTAGGCCTCCTGAATGTAGAACTATTGAAGAAACAGTTTATGTCCAGTCCAATGTGTATAAGGAAAGTAAAATATACCTTTGGTAAAAGGATTATAAGGAGGCATAAGAATGTGGATTTTTACCTACATTAATAGGTTAAAAAAACAAATATTTTGTTTTAAAGGTTTAAGCAAGTTTTGAAACGTTAATTGTAAAGGAAATTCTGCGTGTAAACATATTGGCTAAAGTTAAAGAGGTATCATCCAGTTTTTCTGTGAACTGGATATTGTAAAAAGTAAGGTAGAGGTTCGTCTTCAAAGACTTTCCTTCCCATCTGTCAGGCCTCTGAGCCCAAGCTAAGCCATCATGTCCCCTGTGACCTGCACGTAGACATCCAAATGGCCTGAAGCAACTGAAGATCCACAGAAGTGGAAATAGCCTTAACTGATGACATTCCACCACTGTGATTTGTTTCTGCCCCACCCTAACTGATCAATGTACTTTGTAATCTCCCCCACCCTTAAGAAGGTTCTTTTTTTTTTTTTTTTTTTTTTGTTGAGCCGGAGTCTCGCTCTGTCTCCCAGGCTGGAGTGCAGTGGCCGGATCTCAGCTCACTGCAAGCTCCGCCTCCCGGTTTACGCCATTCTCTCGCCTCAGCCTCCCGAGTAGCTGGGACTACAGGCGCCCGCCATCTCGCCCGGCTAATTTTTTGTGTTTTTTTAGTAGAGACGGGTTTTCACCGTATTAGCCAGGATGGTCTCGATCTCCTGACCTCGTGATCCGCCCATCTCGGCCTCCCAAAGTGCTGGGATTACAGGCTTGAGCCACCGCGCCCGGCCAAGAAGGTTCTTTATAATTCTCCCCACCCTTGAGAATGTACTTTGTGAGATCCACCCTTGCCCCCAAACATTGCTAACTCCACCGCCTATCCCAAAACCTGTAAGAACCAACGATAATCCCACCACCCTTTGTTGACTCCTTTTCGGACTCAGCCCACCTGCACCCAGGTGAAATAAACAGCCACGTTGCTCACACAAACACAAAGCCTGTTGGTGGTATCTTCACACGGACACGTGAAACACCATCTAATCAGGAATAAATAGTAACTTCTCTTAGAAGCAAAATTTATTCCAAGACCTGTGCTCCTAAATATTTGCCCTGGTATGCTTATACTGGTCCAAGCAAGCATTAGGTCATAGCCTGTTCCTCTTCCTTATCGAAAAGTGTTTTTACCTTTCTCAGCATTCCACAAGTTACTTACTCCTCCTTCTTTGTTCTCCTCTACCTTTGCCTCTTTTAAAAACTCCTAACTTGCTAGCCATTCGGGACAAATACAGAATGTGAGGTCCCATTCCAGCCAGTGGAAACCTCACACAACAGTAGGGTGGACGCGTCAGGTTATAAATGACTTTTCTCCTTTGTTGGTGTACTCTCATGGCAAAACTGCTGGTGAGTGTACCCTTCTGCAGGAAGTAAAAATGGCCTTACTAAATAATAATGTTCAAGAGCTATTTCTTTATGGCACTGGGGAACAAGCATTTCAAACAATTTGGTGGCCCATACGGGGATACATTCTCCTCCAGGGTGGTCTCCAGTCCTCTCTCATGAAGGAGCACACCCTTACCTCATTGCAAGGGCCGTATGGGTAAGAAAGTCAGACCCACCCGGTGTGATTAATAAACTCAGACTCTCAGCAACTCAAAAAAAAAAAAAAAAAAAAAGAGAGAGAGAGAAGAGAAAAAGAAAAAACTGGCCAGCAACTAGCTTAAAGGATCCTCATACTGCAGCGACAACTCTGTGCACAGACCCTGGAAGGAGAAGCCGCAGGGGCCAGTAAAGTATTTCCTTGGTGGTAGGGACTAGGGAAAAGCCTAGGCACGGTAAAGCATTCCTCAGCTCGGACATACTAAGGAGAGAAAAACTGCAGGGGTGGTAAAGTATTCCTTAGTCAGGATGTCTTGGAGGTTAGAAAGAGCTGAGAAATCCCTGGGGGTGGGGGTGGGGCTTGAACCTCAGAAAGAGCTGAGAAATCCCCAGTGGGGGTTGAACCTCAGAAAGGGGTGAGAAATACCCCCGGGGGCGGGGTTGAACCTCAGAAAGGGGTGAGAAATCCCCAGGGGGGGTTGAACCTCAGAAAGAGGTGAGAAATCCCCATAGTGGGCGGGGCGGGGGGGGTTGAACCTCACACAAACTCCAGTAGTAAGAAAAATATTTAGAAACCCGTTCCTTTCTTCTGGGGGGAAGAAAGAGTAGCTCCACTCCCGCCGTCCCTCCCCTCGGGGAAGGAGAAGGAAAAACAGCAGCATAGGTGTCTGGCAGAGACTAAGGAAAGACCAGCAGAGAAGAGAAAGAAACTAGGAGAGAGAGAAAGCAAGCAAAAATAGCAAGCACAGAGCCAAACAGGCAGGCACGCCAAGGGTTAAGTCCCTCTCCCCAGCCTGTCTCTGTGAAAAAGAGGGCGGGACCAGCGCAGGGAGGAGAGCAGAAGAGGTGAATAGCGCATAATTCTTGCAATTTGCGGCAGGCATCTGCCAAGCCTCTAGGCCAGTGACGGCCGGAGGCCCAGATTGCAGCCACGCAAATCCCACCCAGCCGAGAAACTAAGTGTAAAAAGAAAGGGGAAAAAAAAGTAAACAGGGAAATGGGGGAGGGGAGGAGGGCATACAAGAGAAACAGACGGCCAGCGGGCCGCACATGCGTTAGGGCGGGGCTGTGCCGTGGCCGGCCCGCTCAAGGCAGGAGCAAGAGAACTTGGAAAAGAAAGGAAACAGGATGACACAGAGGAAAATGGAGTGCAAATGAGAGAGAGAGAGAGAGAGAGAAATGGAAAGAGTAAGTAGAGAGAAACTGGAAGAGACAGAAATCAAAGGAAGACAACACAGGGTGAAACTAGAAAAAGAAATAGCGTAAAAGGAAGGCACAAAGTTAAGACATGTTGAAGATTGTGAAAGTCGTAAGAAAAGCTATAAAAGGGAATTTATGCAAGAAATATTGTATAGTTTAAAAGTAATTAGGCCTTCTGACTGTAAAATCATTTAAAACAGTTATGTATAAGGTATGTAGAAAAATAAAATATACTTTTAATAACAGGATTATAAGGAGGCATAAGAATATCGATTTTTACCTACATTAAAGGTTAAAAAATTTTTTTTTGTTTTAAAGGTTTAAGCAAGTTTTAAAATGTTAATTGTAAAGGAAAGTCTGTGTATAAACATATTGGCTAAAGTTAAAGGGGTATCATCCAGTTTTTCTGTGGAGTGGACGTTAGAATGATAGCACAATAGATTTTTCTTGAAGCACTAACCTGCTCTTTAACAAAAATTATAAAAAGTTAAAAAGAGTCTATAAAAGTCTTACCTTATAGTCAGACATTAAAATTAGATAATGTCTACAAAATTTTTTTAAAATTAGTTTAACATTAATAGTATATAATATAAAATAAATTTAACTTACCTGGTATAAAATCATACAAAAAACACTGTCAAATATAAAATGGTGTTTAGCTTTCTTAAGCCCAAAGGCAGCCAGGTAAGTCACAAGACCCCTTATCCTCAAGGTCATAGTGCATGGGGGCAGTAAAGGCCACAAAGGCCAAGGCATTAAGAAGGGGCAAGACCGCAGCATCCCCTACCCGTGGCACTGAGCAAGAATGGAGCAGGAGAAGTCACCATGAGGCCTCAAGCCCCAGAATGTGCAGCAAAAATTATATACTTATTTATCTTCCACTTTCCCTTCCCTTGGAACTAGAAGTCTTTTCGCACAAGTACCACCCCTAGAATTTCCAGTACACCAGCACCAGCCTGAAAACCACATTCTAATCAAAAGGTAGAAAGAAAAAACTCAAGCCAGCCTGGGAAGAACCCTATTTTATGCTGTTCACTGCTGAGACTGCCGTCCACACAGCCAAGAAAAAAAATGGACCCACCATACTCGAGTCAAAAAAATATCTTCCTCTCAAAATCATGGGTTACTGTACTAGGATCAAGCCCTACTAAGTTAAAGAAAGCTTATTTTCATATACCTTCTATAATTCTTCCTTTTCTTTCCTTATCTTCTTACTAGCTCCTTTGTTATTAATGTAACTAAGTCTAACTCACCTCAAATCATTGCCTTTAATGCTTGTTCTGTCACACCTTGTGGAAATGTAAAAGATCAATAACAGCTAGCCTTTTCACACTAATATTTATGCCCCAGCCCTCTAATTGACATAGTTACCCCAGCACTCATTGTTGTAATGACCTGCAGCTAAGATGCAATTTTCTGCTCCTATAGCCTGGCAACCTTGTAGTATGGGACTACATACATTAACTACTCAGGAGCAAAGTTAAACTTCCACAAAAAAGGTTTGTGCAGATCTAAAACCCATCTATTTCACTAAAAGGACTATCCATTCTGTCAGCCTTATCAATATAACCCTGTCCTTCTCTTTATCACCACCTCCACCTTAAGTAACTCTAAACCTGCTGTTAGTTGCTTCTACAATATAAGGATTGACATAAATGGAAAAGACCCCCATAGGTATTTTTAAAATATGCATTATTCCCCCATCTTCCCCTTCTTCAGTAGCCTCAGTTCTAGATCCCACACTGGTTGCTCCTACATCTAATAAAACCAGGATGTCTATTGTAAAAATAAGAGATCTAAGATAAACATTAGCCATCAAGACAAAATATCAAAATGCAAATGCCTGGCTGAAATTGATTAAATAATTCTTTAATAAAAGCAATTTACGCTTGTACACACGGTAGGCCAGAGACCCAGATTATCTCCTTTCCACTTGGATGGTCTCCTCGTTGACCAGATATGGACTGTACAGTGGCTCTTTTTCAAAATCCCACTGCTTAGGATAATCCATCATACTGAGCTCTCTCTGCTATCTCCTAAAATTCAACACCCTGTGGGTCAGCCCCTGAGGGCAATCCAGCTTCCACCTCTAAATGCCAAGTTTACTTCATACCTCTCATGGCAGGGGGGAAATTTGGTGTTTCTTGGAAATATAAAAGGATACAAAGAACTCAAGCCTTTCCAAGAGCTTGCCCATCAGTCCATGCTTAGTCATCCCCAAGGAAATGTATGGTAGTACTGTAGAGGACCTTTACTGGACACTCTGCCAAATAATTGGAGCAGTACTTGTGCTCTAATCCAATAGGCTATCCCCTTACCCTGGCATTTCATCCATCTAAAAAGGTAAAAATAAAACACCACAGGCCAAGGAAAACTCCTTATAAGTCCTTGTTAATCCTCAGGTTTACATAAATACTATTAAGGTCCTTAGGTTTACATAAATGCTATTAAGGTCCTGTGAGAAGTGCCAAATAAGTTTAAAGCACAAAATCAAATAGCTGCAAAATTTAAATCCACATTGTTCTAATAGGTAACTATAAATTTAAAAAAAATTAACTTCAGTTCTCATCTTGTTCATTCTTATTATTGGTGTACTTATTCTTGTAGACTGTTACATTATTCCTTGCCTTCAAAGTTTTATACAAAAACTTGTCTCTGCCACTCTTACAGAGTTAACTCCTAACTCTCCTATTGGGGAAACCAGCCCCCAATATTTCAGCGTAGGTTCTTTTCTGTTTTCCCTAAGTGTTGGCTGCTCTGAGAAATAAAGAGAAAAAGTACAAAAGAAAAAAAAAAAAAAAAAGAAATTTTACAGCTGGGTCTCGGGGGTGACATCACATGTCAGCAGGTTCTGTGATGCCCCCTGAGCTGCAAAACCAGCAAGTTTTTATTATAGATTTCAAAAGGGGAAGGGTGTATTAATAGGGAGTGTGTCACAGAGATCACATGCTTCAAAGGCAATAAAATATCACAAGGGCAGAGAGGCAGAGTGAGATCACAAGGCCAGGGCGAAATTAGAATTACTAATGAGGTTCCATGTCCCACTGTGCACTGCACGCACTGTCATTGATAAACATCTTAACAGGAAACAGGGTTCCAGAGCAGAGAACCAGTCTGACTAGAATTTGCCAGGCTGGAATTTCCTAATCCTAGCAAGCCTGGGGGCACTGCAGGAGACCAGGGCGTATTTCATTCCTTCTCTACAACTGCGTAAGACAGACACTCCCAGAGCGGCCATTTTAGAGACCTCCCCCTGGGAATGCATTCATTTTCCCAGGGTTATTCCTTGCTGAGAAAAGAATTCAGCGATATTTCTCCTATTCGTTTTCTGAAAGAAGAGAAATATGACTGTTCTGCCCAGCTCTGCAGGCAGTCAGACTTTATACTTATCTCCCTTGTTCCCTGAAAATCGCTGTTATCCTGTTCTTTTAGGATGCCCAGATTTCATATTGTTCAAATACACATGTTTTACAATTTGTACAGATAACGCAATCATCACAGGGTCCTGAGGTGACATACATCCTCAGCTTACAAAGATGATCGGATTAAGAGATTAAAGACAGGCATAGAAAATTATAAGAGTATTGACTGGGGAAGTGATAAGTGTCCATGAAATCTTCACAAGTTATGTTCAGAGATTGCAGTAAAGACAGGTGTAAGAAATTATAAAAGTATTAATTTGGGGAACTAATAAATGTCCACGAAATCTTCACAATTTATGTTCTTCTGCCGTGGCTTCAGCCAGTCCCTCTGTTCGGGGTCCTTTACTTCCCACACCACTCTCCTCTACCCTATTAAAAAAAATACTTCTTTTACAAGGACAAACAAAGCAATTAAGTCAAAATATATTAAACAAGTTTGAAGAGAAATTATGAAATAAAAAGAGGGGGAATATTGTAAAAAGTAAAGCAGAGGTTCCTCTTCAAAGACTTTCCTCCCCGTCTAATTAGGAATAAACAGTAACTTCTCTTAGAAGCAAAATTTATTCAAAGACCTGTGCTCCTAAATATTTGCCCTGGGATGCTTATACTGGTCCAATCAAGCATTAGGTCATAGCTTGTTCCTCTTCCTTATTGAAAAGTGTTTTTACCTTTCTTAGCATTCCACAAGTTACTTCCTCCTTCCTTTGTTCTCTTCTACCTTTGCCTCTTTTAAAAAGTTCTAAGTTGCTAGCCAATCAGGACAAATACAGAATGTAAGGTCCTGTTCCAGCCAGTGGAAACTGGACACAGTAGTAGGGTGGACGTGTCAGGTTATAAATGACCCTGTCTCCTTTGTTGAGTGTACTCTCATGGCAAAACTGCTGGCGAGTATACCTTACTGCAGGAAGTAAAAATAGCCTTACTAAATAAATTAAATTTATGTTCAAGTGCTGTTTCTTTATGGCACCAGGGAACAAGCATTTCAAACAACAGTTAAATAAAAGCACAACAGATTTTTCTTAAAGCACTATCCTGCTCTTTACAAAAAAATATAAAAGGTTAAAGAGTCTATAAAAATCTTACCTTATGGTCAGACATTAAAAATTGAATATGTATGTCTACAAAGCTTTATTAAAACTAAGTTTAACATTAATAACACACTAATATAAAGGTGAAATTGGCTTATCTGGTAAATCATACAGGAAGCATTGTCAAATATAAGATGATGTTTGGCTTTCTTTGATCTAAAAACTATTAAAAATGGGTGCTAAAGGAAATTTCTCAGTAAGAAGTCATCAAGGATGATAAAGTCCACTGCTGATGTCCCCACATTTAAAACAAAAGGTCAGTTTCTTAGAATTATATACTTGGTTTATCTTCCACTTTCCTTTCCCTCAAAACTAAAAATCTTTTAGCACAGGTACCACCCCTAGAATTTCCAGTAAACCAGCACAGCCTGAAGATCATGATCTCATCAAAGGGTGGAAAGAAGGAAAACTTGAGCCAGCCTGAGAAGGACCCTACCTTGTGCTGCTAACCACCGAGACTGCTGTTCGTACAGTGAAAAAGGGGTGAACTCATCACACCTGAGTCAAGAAAGCGCCACCCCCTCCAGAGTTGTGTACCATAGTCACAGGGAAAAACCCTACCAAACTAAAGCTAAGAAAAATTTAACTCTCATCTATTCTATTAGTCTTTCTTCTTTCCTCACTCTATTGCTGACCATCTAGTTATTAACATAACCAAGTCAATTTCACCTCAAACTATTGCATTTAATGCTTGTCTTGTTATAATACCCTGTGGGGACTTGCCAAGTCAAAGACATCTCTCTACTTCAGAAAAGTATCTCTGTCTCTCCTGACCCTCCTCAGACTGGGCATTAGTAAATTAGGACCATTTAATCTGGGGAGATTTCGATAAAGACCCCAGTGTCAACCAGGAGTCTTGTCCCCTGATGTAGAGCTTTTATGCCATAGTTGGTCCAACATTTTCTGGACCACTAAAGAGCAAGGACGGACTGCCCCAGCCAGTTTTTGTAATTTCCTAAAACTATACATTCATTTTACTAGAGGATCATAGAAGTTAAAGACTTAAAATGAACGTTGGCAATTAAGACAGGATACCAAGATGCAAATGCCTGGTTGGAATGGATCAAATATTCTGTCCACATGTTAAACAAAAGCAATTGTTATGTTCGTACACATGGCAGGCCAGAGGCCCAGATTGTCCCCTTTCCACTAAGGTGGTCCTCCAGTTGACCAGGCTGCATGGTAGCTCTTTTCCAGGATTCTACAGCCTGGAGTAATAAGTCATGCCAAGCTCGCTCTCTGCTATATCCCGAGGTCCAACACTCTGCGAGTCAGACCCTGAGGGCCATCCAGCTTCCGTCTCCCAACACTAAGTTCACTTCGTGTCTGTCACAACAGGGAGGAAACTTAGTGTTACTTGGAGACCTGAAGGGATGCAGTGAGCTTAAGAATTTTCAAGAGCTTATCAATCAGTCAGTCCTTGTTCATCCCTGAGTGGATGTGTGGTGGTATTGTGGTGGATCTTTACTGGACACTTTGCCAGATAACTGGAGTGGCACTTGTGCTTTAGTCCAATTGGCTATCCCTTTCACCCTGGCATTTCATCAACCAGAGGAAGGAAAAACAAGACACTGTAAAGCAAGAGAAGCCCCTTATGGGTCTTTTGACTCTCATGTCTATTTAGACACAATTAGAGTCCCATGGGGAATACCAGATCAATTTAAAGCCTGAAATCAAATAACTGCAGGATTTGAGTCAATACTTTGGTGGGTGACAATTAATAAAAATGTAGATTGGATAAACTACATCTATTACAACCAACAGCGATTTATTAACTACACTAGAGATGCTGTTAAATGGCTGAACAATTAGGGACTATTAGCCAGATGGCTTAGGAAAATAGGATAGCCGTAGACGTCATATTAGCAGAAAGAGGAGGAGTTTGCATCATGATCAAAACTCAGTGTTGCACCTTCATCCCAAACACCACCCCTAATGGAAGTATAACAAAGGCATTGCGGGGACAGGGCGGGGAGAGCGGCGGGTCCTGCAGGAGGACGCACGGTGGCAGACGCCGCCTGTCCCATGCCAGCGCCACGACCCCCGCGCCCCTGCCGCCTCCGCCCCAGGCAGCCCCTGCCTCCTGCCGCCCGGGCTTGCCGCTGGGGCTTGCTGCGCCGCACCGGCGCGTCTTTAGCGGGGCCACCGAGCAATGGCCGCCGGGCACCTGCGAAAGTTTGTCGGCTCTCGCTGAAGGGCCGCGGTGCCCCTGTGCCTCCGTGCCCCGCTCTGGCCAGAAGCCTTCACGTAAATGGGTCCAGTCATGCCTCCCAGTAAGAAGCCTGAAGCTCAGGAATTAGTGTCTCCAGTGGACTGAGTCAGTGTTACCCGGGCAGCGGTTTCTCCAAGGCCCTTCAGGAAGAAGATGACCTCGACTTTCTCTGCCTGACATCCGATTAGAAGAGGGGGCCATGGAAGATGAAGAGCTGACCAACCTGAACTGGCTGCATGAGAGCAAGAACTTGCTGAAGAGCTTTGGGGAGTCGGTCCTCAGGAATGTCAGCCCTGTCCAGGACCTGGACGATGACACCTCCCCGGTCCCCGCCCACTCTGACATGCCCTACGGTGCCAGGCAGAACCCCAACTGCAAACCCCCTACTCCTTCAGCTGCCTCATATTTATGGCCATGGAGGACTCTCCAACCAAGCGCCTGCCAATGAAGGATATCTACAACTGGATCTTGGAACATGTTCTGTATTTTGCAAATGCACCTACTGGGTGGAAAAACTCAGTGAGACACAATTTGTCATTGAATAAGTGTTTTAAGGAAGTGGACAAAGAGAGGAGCCAGAGTATTGGGAAAGGGTCGTTTGTGGTGCATAGACCCAGAGTATAGACAAAATCTAATTCAGGCTTTGAAAAAGACACCTTATCACCCACACCCACACGTATTCAATACACCTCCCACCTTTCCTCAGGCATATCAAAGCACATCAGGTCCACTCATCTGGCTGGCCAGTGCCTTCTTCAAGAGAAATGGAGCCCTTCTCCAAGATCCTGACATTGATGCTGCCAGTGCCATGATGCTTTTGAATACTCCCCCTGAGACACAAGCAGGTTTTCCTACAAGAGTGATCCAAAACGCAGTGCGAGTCCTGAGCCGAGGGCTGTTTCCCAGCGTGCGGCCGCTGCCAATCACTCCTATTGGGGTGACCGCGGCCATGAGGAATGGCATCACCAGCTGCCGTATGCGGACTGAGAGCCAGTCATCGTGTGGCTTCCGGTGGTCAGGGAGACCCCAAGGAGGATCACAACTACAGCAGTGCCAAGTCCTCCAACGCCCGGAGCACCTCGCCCACCAGCCACTCCATCTCCTCCTCCTCCTCCGCCGACAACAACTATGAGTTTGCCACCAAGGGGACCCAGGAGGGCAGCGAGGGCAGCAAGGGGAGCTTCCGGAACCACGAGAGCCACAGCAACACAGAAGAGGATGACAGGAAGCACAGCCAGAAGGCGGCCAAGGATTCTGGGGAATAGCGGGTACACATCCCGCACAAGAAGTGCCAGCGCTTCGCGAGGTCAGGAAGGTCCCCAGCGACACACTGCCTCTCAAAAAGAGACGCACTGAAAAGCCCCCAAGAGCGATGATGAGGAGATGAAAGAAGCTGCGGGGTCACTCCTGCACTTAGCAGGGATCCGGTCCTGTTTGAATAACATCACCAATCGGATGGCAAAGGGGCAGAAAGAGCAAAAAGAAACTACAAAAAATTAAAAAACAAGTCAGTGATTGTTTTGAACTTATGGCCATTTGGTTTCAGCACGTCAGGAGATTTCTAAGACTTGTGGCAATATCAGCAATTTTTTTCTTTTTTCTTGTTTTGATTAGGTTTTCTTTCTTTTCCTTTTTTTTGTTTTAGTTTGCCCCCCTCTTTGTTTTGGACCCTTAAGAATTTTATTTTTAAAGGAGATTGAAGCCATAGAACTCATATTGACATCAGCTGTTTTACAAAAGCTTTTCATTATCTGAAGACCACACCAAAAAAGCCAAAATTACCATTGCTTCCTCTAGCTTGTCAGAAACCTGTGGCTGAATCCGCAGGGATGTCAACATCAATACCACAGGAACACACATTCCGCACCTAGAAGGCACGTGGGCCAAATAATAATCGTTCAGGCCCAACCCTTCGGTTTAAAAAGTCAGGTTGTCCTTCCCATTGGGTTCACTGAGTGAAGGCACATAAGCAATTAAGGACAAGGAGGAACTCCTTGTCCCTCTAGGAGTAGACCCAAGTTTGTGGCACCAGGCATCTGATGGTGCCAAGAAAGCCACTGGAATTGTCACACGCCAAGCACAGAGGGCCGTACCAGTCCTCCATGCTTCTGAACTGAAGCCTGATGACGTCTTATGAGGTGGACCTTAGACTTTTCATGCACATCAGGGGTCAAGTGACTCATGGAGAAGAAATGGGGTAAATTTTTAGTGATGTTGCTAATCATTGAATTCTGTTCTCTATTAAATTAAGAAAATGTTCCAAAAGCCATAAGCCTGAAGGTTGGCCCTGTGCACACACACACACCACAACACAGCACACAGACACACACACACACATAAGAAGGAGAGAGAGAAAAAACTGATGCAGAAAACAAACTGAGTCTTCTTAACTGACGAAGTGAAAAGCAACCAAGTCCAGGAAATTACAATAGCTGTTAAGGAAAGGAAATAATGGTACAGATCTTTTCTATCAAAACTATTTGATCCAAGTGGAAAAAACAAAAAACAAAACTAGAAAGCTACGGAACCTGCTATTAGTATTGTGGTGTATTTTTAAGATTAAAGGCACACTGATGGACAAAAAAAAAAAAAAAAAAAAAAAAAAGTAAAACATGGCAAAAAATAAAATAAATAAAATAACTCCTATACTGCCCTCAAAATGGAGTTTGCAATTAATGTCAGGATTTATCTTTGCAAAGATCAATGATTTCCACATTCAGCCAGTATAGCCAGCAGAAATTTCGACCCACAATGCATGGATTCCTTTGAAGAAAAAAAAGAAAAAGGAAAAAAAATCGCAAAAACAAACTTTTTAAATTCAAAAGTAACAAAGTTCTTGTAAGGTAAATAATGTATTTAGCATGAAGCATGAATTATTTTCATATAAATATAGAAAATAGAGAAAAGGCCAATAGATGCAGAAAAGGCTTTTGACAAAATTCAACAGCCCTTTATGCTAAAAACGCTCAATAAATTCGGTATTGATGGAACGTATCTCAAAATAATAAGAGCTATTTATGACAAACCCACAGCTAATATCATACTGAATGGGCAAAAACTGGAAAAAATTCCCTTTGAAAACTGGCACAAGACAGGGATGCCCTCTTCACCACTCCTATTCAACATAGTGTGGAAGTTCTGGCTAGGGCAATCAGGCAAGAGAAAGAAATCAAGGGTATCCAGTTAGGAAAAGAAGAAGTCAAATTGTCCCTGTTTGCAGATGACATGATTGTATATTTAGAAAACCCCATCGTCTCAGCCCAAAATCTCCTTAAGCTGATAAGCAACTTCAGCAAAGTCTCAGGATACAAAATTAATGTGCAAAAATCACAGGCATTCTTATACACCAGTAACAGACAAGCAGAGAGCCAAATCAGGAATGAACTTCCATTCACAATTGCTCCAAAGAGATAAAATACCTAGGAATCCAGCTTACAAGGGATGTAAAGGACCTCTTCAAGGAGAACTACAAACCACTGCTCAGTGAAATGAAAGAGGACACAAACAAATGGAAAAATACCATGCTCATGGATAGGAAGAATCAATATCGTGAAAATGGCCATACTGCCCAAGGTGATTTATAGATTCAATGCCATCCCCATCGAGCTACCATGAGTTTCTTCACAGAATTGGAAAAAACGGCTTTAAAGTTCATATGGAACCAAAAAAGAGCCGCATTGCCAAGACAATCCTAAGTCAAAAGGACAAAGCTGGAGGCGTCACGCTACCGACTTCAAACTATACTACAAGGCTACAGTAACCAAAACAGCATGGTACTGGTACCACAACAGAGATATAGACCAATGGAACAGAACAGAGTCCTCAGAAATAACCACACATCTACAGCCATCTGATCTTTGACAAACCTGACAAAAACAAGAAATGGGGAAAGGATTCCCTATTTAATAAATGGTGCTGGGAAAATTGGCTAGCCATAAGTAGAAAGCTGAAACTGGATCCTTTCCTTACCCCTTATACGAAAATTAATTCAAGATGGATTAGAGACTTAAATGTTAGACCTGATACCATAAAAACCCTAGAAGAAAATCTAGGTAGTACCATTCAGGACATAGGCATGGGCAAGGACTTCATGTCTAAAACACCAAAAGCAACGGCAGCAAAAGCAAAAATTGACACATGGGATCTAATTAAACTAAAGAGCTTTTGCACAGCTAAAGAAACTACCATCAGAGTGAACAGACAACCCACAGAATGGGAGAAAATTTTTGCAACCTACTCATCTGACAAAGGGCTAATATCCAGAATCTACAAAGAACTCAAACAAATATACAAGAAAAAAAACAAAACAACCCCATCAAAAAGTGAGGAAAGGATATGAACAGACATTTCTCAAAGGAAGACATCCATACAGCCAACAGACATATGAAAAAATGCTCATCATCACTCGCCATCAGAGAAATGCAAATCAAAACCACAATGAGATACCATCTCACACCAGTTAGAATGGCAATCATTAAGAAGTCAGGAAACAAACAGGTGTTGGAGAGGATGTGGAGAAATAGGAACACTTTTACACTGTTGGTGGGATTGTAAACTAGTTCAACCATTATGGAAAACAGTATGGCGATTCTCAAGGATCTAGAACTAGATATACCATATGACCCAGCCATCCACTACTGGGTATATACCCAAAGGATTATAAATTACTCTACTACAAAGACACATGCACACGTATGTTTATTGCGGCACTATTCACAATAGCAAAGACTTGGAATCAACCCAAATGTCCATCTGTGACAGACTGGATTAAGAAAATGTGGCACATATACACCATGGAATACTATGCAGCCATAAAAAAAGGATGAGTTTGCGTCCTTTGTAGGGACATGGATGCAGCTGGAAACCATCATTCTTAGCAAACTATCACAAGAACAGAAAACCAAACACCACATGTTCTCACTCATAGGTGGGGAACTGAACAATGAGATCACTTGGACTCGGGAAGGGGAACATCACACACTGGGGCCTATCATGGGGAGGAGGGAGGAGGGAGGGATTGCTTTGGGGAGTTATACATGATATAAACGTCATGCACATGTACCTAGAACTTAAAGTATAATAAAAAAATAAAATAAATAAATAAATAAATAAATAAAAAAGAAAATAGAGAAAAGGCTATGCCTCTTAATTTTAAGCCCTTAGGCTTAGAGTTTCTTTTGGTTTCCTTCTTTCTTTCTTTTTCTTTGCTTCCTTTTTTTTTTTTTTCTGGTTATTTTGTTTTGGTTTTTTGAAGCATGTGTTTAAGGTAACCTTCTTCAGGGACAAATTCTGACTGTTGAGGAACTTACTCTGCAATACAAAAAATATCTTCATGCTCTGGTAGGGCTGGATGGTTGAACTCTGTACTGTCTTGTATGCACTTCAGCCCCGACCCCTCTGATTCTCTGTTGAAAAGTGTGTCCTTTCTCTCTGTCTGTATATGTTTAACATGATGCAATAATTTGAGGGCAAACTTAGTAGTGAGTGTGTACGATAGACTCAAGAGAATTATGGGACGCTTACTTGAGAAAATCATTACCATGATTTGGTTCTAGGGAAAAGGTAGTGAATAATTATGCAAATTAGCCAGAAGAAGGGGAAACATGCTAATGGGCCTTATTGGGTGAGGGGACGAGATGGGGTTCACATGAAGGAGGAAGGGAAGCGATGCTGAGGTAGAAAAGGCCAGTCCCAGACGTCCTATCGCCACAACGCCATGTCGCAGTAGGAAGCAGGGTCCATCCATCGCTACCTTCAGCAACTGACCAACCTGGAATTAAGACCACCTAGATTTTGAGAGCTGAATTTAGAAACCTGACAATGTCATGAGCCCAGAAACTCCTTGTTACCTTTGCCTAAGAAATTTTCTTTGGGGTGGGGGGTGGGGGGCGGTCCAAAGAGAAATCTCTAAAAGAATATGATCTTCATCCAAGTGGACGGAAACTTTAAAACACAAACACTCAGTACTGTGGCTCAGGATATGATGCGTGAAGAGAGGGAGGGAACAGAGATGACCTTAACTTTTGAAACAGGGACTGCTGTGGGGCAAAGCAGGCCCATCTGCCAGGACCAGGTAGTGCCAGAAGCTCCATCAGCCGGACAGTGGGAACTAACTGGTGCATTCCCCACACTTTACCTCCGGTGGGTTGCTGATGAGAGAACCTGAAAAAACTACACCTCTACAGCAGGTCGAATTCATGACCTGAAGCTGAATACTTCGGTATATTTGTTCAGGGTGTAATCTTTGCAGTGCTTTGTTCCCTCCGTCTCCCCAGACATCTGACACCCTAAAAGCCATCCACAGCTATGGAGCCTGAGTGACACCTTGATTGTGTCGTCACCTGACCAAGCCTAAAGACCTCCAGCTCAGTGCCCCACCTTCATCCCACCCCCCAGATAAAATTCAGACCTCTCTCCTGAAAGACAGAGGTTCAACATTCAGGACTGTTTCTGGCCGAGGACTTCTTCCAATTAAACCCCCACCGTGGGCTGTCTCCCCTCATTTCATTTTTCTAAAGGGGCAGAATCCTCTTTTAGAAAATAATAAAATGCAATGTGTGTGATTTACTTTTCTGATCTCTTTGAGAAATAGAGAAATATAAAAGTGGTTCTTAACTCCAGAACCACTCTTTTTGCATGAATACCTCATCGGGAAGCTTTCTAAGTGTGATTTCCTGAGTCTACCTTCGTTGGATCTGCCAGAAGACTTGTTGGGGAACTTTAGTGAGGGTACTTCTTCCTATTTTTCTTCTGTTTTGGAGGCATACACATTATGCATAACCAAAACAATGGCTCAATTGTGTTTACCTTTGTATTTTGATGTTGAGAACAAAAACAAAAAGTTTCAATGTGTATGTGGCTGTTTGCAGTGAATTCATTGCAGAATGAGGTTGTCCGTGTCCTTAACAAGCCAAGGGGCAGGAGGCACCCTCTCTTATCCCCTCCTCCAAAAGCAGTAGAGAATTTAAGCACAAGCCTATTTGTGAAATAATATTTTGCTTAAGTGTCATTCACTTTAGTCTTGGAATTCCTTCCCAAACGTTAGTTGTTCTTTTAGCTTCCAAACTAGCATATGTATCAGTCTGACAGATCGCCTGAACACCATTAAGAGGTGTGGTGTTTTTACTTTCATTTCTCCCGCTGGGAGAAGTGGCAGTTCATGTGTCATTCCAGTATCTCACATACTTACACGGGGCAGGCGGGAGGGGGAAACAGGGAACTATAGCAATATTTAAAGAAGCCTTGGAAACCAATCGTGAACACATCAACATGATGACGTGTACAATTACTTGCTATTGGCCCTTGGACACATTTAAGAGAAAGAGACAGTCGCTCTTTTTTTCTTAAATGATATACACATAGACAGTTTTATCCTATTATAATTGTCTTTTATCTTTATCTAGTACTATGTGGAAAGGGTTTGCATCATAGATTTTTCCCAGCCTTATAATATACCATAAGCTCCTACGTCCCTGCCCCTCTCTAATCAGTATTATTTCAAGAGTTCTTTGGTGAAGCCATCTATCTGAAACTAAAATGAACCAAACCCGTATTTCACTGGTGGTTGGAGAAAACCATGGCCAAAGCGATTGTGGCAGGTCTCAATCTTGGGAGTTTTTAAGAAGGAATGTGCCAGAGGCGTTTCCCAAGAACGGAGTTTTGTTTTGTTTTAAAGAGGCATTCAATGTGTCTAGTGCTTGCTGGCCACAGCAGTTACTACCACGAAGTCTTCTGGGAGGGGCCATTGTGTTGAAGGAGGCTCCTGCCTGAGGGACAGCATCAGGCAGTGGGCTCTGTAGAGTGAGAACCAGGTGGACACTTACTGTGCCCAGCTCAGAGTCCTGCACCATGCCAGGACTGCCAGGCCAAGGGTTACTGATGCAAGTTCCCCTCATTCCACTCTGTGGGGGGGTGGGGGGGGTGCCTTGCGCCTTCCTGGAAGAGCTCTTGGAGAAGGAATTGGAGTTACGTACAAGTGACCTAAATGGGAGGCTTTTCTAGATGAGATTGGATTAAACTCCATGTGATTTCTCTTTCCCTTTAATTCAGGTTGGGACTCGTTTCTTTCTGGTGGATCACAGCTGCCCAGATGTTGCAATTGATTTTTATGTTTCTGTAGAGAAGTATTTTCTTTCATCTTCAATATTTTTTTTTCCACCAAAAGAAAACATTGGAACTCTGTGTTTCCTCTTGATTGTGACTTCCCAGTGTTGACAGTTAAGTCCTTAGTGTCATAGGTCCCAGCCCACCAATATTATATCAAACACTGTTATGCACATGATGCAGCACAGTGATCTAATTTAAATAATACTTTTAATTATTATATACTATATATAATATACATCAACACTTTTGCTATATAAACTAAGTGATAACCCCTTTTAGTTACCTGCAAAACTTGGACTTCGTTTATATTGCAGTCAACACAGTTACAAAGTTGTAATGGAGTCTTTTTTCCTTTGGAACAGAATGTGTAAATCAAAGTATATACATTGGGTGTGTTTCTGTTTCTGGAGTTCATGAGGATTTACACATGGCATTCAGTGTTCTGTATAGATCTGCTACCTTTGTGAATTCATCTGTGAACCCCTCTCCTTTGAGAGAGCACTGGTGATGGTGTTTAACTCCTTGTGTTTTCTCTCTCTCTACTGGTTATTCTTGAATTAAGCACAGACTCGTCAGCTTGGTTGCTTTATCATGAATAATGTGTGTGACCTTGCAGTTCTTCCACAGTTTAGCAAACAAGTGCTAGCTTCACTGACCAAAAATTAAGGAAGGAAAACACAATTTTTAAAACGATCAATCTTTTAACAGCCGACACTGATGTGTCTATGGTGCTGCATCTTGCTGTTGTACTTCTGAAATCAGACCTGTGTGAACGATCATTCTGACTAACCGTGAGATGCTCACGAGTACCTTCTGTTGTTTTGTTAGCACTGAAATCAAGACTATTTTTGGAATATACACAATAGTGTTTTTCCACTGTATTTCATTTGCAAAATTTGAGAACTGCTTTCTCTACCTTTTGCAAAATAACTGATTTTCCATATTGGATTCCCAAAGACTTTCGATATGGCGAACCTATTAAACCTAGAAATTGTATTCATCCTTTCAAACTGTGGCCTGCGTTCCCCAGCCCCCTCCTCCTCTTTTTAGATGAGATTTAGCACACTCTCAGTTATTTAAATATGCAATATTTCTTGAGTATGTATGTTGAGGCCATCTGAGCTCATAGCTGATTCAGTAACCAGTTTCATGCCGTGTCATTCACACTCACTACTTAATACTTGCCATGGTGAAAATGTGGAGGAAAAATGTATCCATGTGTGTCTGGGAAGCATATACACTTGTACATTTTTTAATACTCTGATTCTGTAACATTTCTGAGTTTTGTTTTACAGAAAAAAAAAAGTGATAGAGCAATCAGAAGACCAAGAGGTTTACTATTGATGCTTAGGGTCGTCTGAGCTTGGCTGGCCAATAGACCTACAAGGCCAAATTAATTTACAAGAGTGATAATTTTTCAAAAGTCAATTTTTTTCTGTATTTTCTGTATGAAATGCCAATATCATGAATAGAAAGGGAGAAGCATAAAGGAGAAAGAACATGATGTTCTGTTATGTCGTTTGAACCTAAAGAAACAATGTGGAGGCAGGCATGATCAGCCAAACCCTAGGGAATTGATAGTGTTGCTTGGAAGGCATCCATACCTGCATTTTGCATTCTTCATATGTAATCATATTGCCAAAGACAAACTATTTCATCATTTATTGTAAATAACACTTTTCCCCAGACATACGATAAAGTTTCTGTGATGTATTGTCTTCCAGTTGCAATGAAAATTACTGAGTTGCATCAAAACAACAACAACAACAACAAAGGCATTGCACGTTCTGACTGCTCTATCCAATGAATTAGCCAGCAACTCAGGGATAAATGACCACTTTACAGGATGGCTAGAAAAGTAGTTCAGTAAATGGAAATGAATAGTAGCCTTAATCTTATTTCCCTTGCAGCATGATACGTGTACTTATTCTTGTCAGGTGCTGTGTCATACCATGCATCTGCAAGTGACACAGAGGCTCATAATAACGGCACTACTAAAACCACCCTTAACTATCCTCCACTTTATCCAGAGAAGCTTCTTCTTTGTGGAAAATCAAGCAAAACAACTAAGCCAAGACATGTTAAAAAAAAAAAAAAGTTGAGCGCATATATATTTAGGATAGTTAGCTCTTCCTGATGAATGATCCTTTTACATTATGTAATGGCCTTCTTGTCTCTTTCGATCTTTGATGGTTTAAAGTCTGTTTTATCAGAGACTAGGATTGCAACCCCTGCTTTTTTTTGTTTTCATGTGCTTGGTAGATCTTCCTCCATCCCTTTTTGAGCCTATGTGCGTCTCTGCATGTGAGATGGGTTTCCTGAATACCAGATTCATAAAGCAAGTCCTTAGAGACTTACAAAGAGACTTACACTCCCACACAATAATAATGGGAGACTTAAACACCCCACTGTCAACATTAGACAGATCAACAAGACAGAAAGTTAACAAGGATATCCAGGAATTGAACTCAGCTCTGCACCAAGCGGACCTAATAGACATCTACAGAACTCTCCACCCCAAATCAACAGAATATACATTCTTCTCAGCACCACATCGCACTTATTCCAAAATTGACCACATAGTTGGAAGTAAAGCACTCCTCAGCAAATGTAAAAGAACAGAAATTATAACAAACTGTCTGTCAGACCACAGTGCAATCAAACTAGAATTCAGGACTGAGAAACTCAATCAAAACCGCTCAACTACATGGAAACTGAACAACCTGATCCTGAATGATTACTGGGTACATAACAAAATGAAGGCAGAAATAAAGATGTTCTTTGAAACCAATGAGAACAAAGACACAACATACCAGAATCTCTGGGACACATTTAAGGCAGTTTGTAGACGGAAATTTATAGCGTTAAATGCCCACAAGAGAAAGCAGGAAAGATCTAAAATTGACACCCTAACATCACAATTAAAAGAACTAGAGAAGCAAGAGCAAACACATTCAAAAGCCAGCAGAAGGCAATAAATAATTAAGATCAGAGCACAACTGAAGGAGATAGAGACACAAAAAACCCTCAAAAAAATCAATGAATCCAGGAGCTGATTTTTTGAAAAGATCGACAAAATTGATAGACTGCTAGCAAGACTAATAAAGAAGAAAAGAGAGAAGAATCAAATAGCTGCAATAAAAAATGATAAAGGGGATATCACCACCAACCCACAGAAATACAAACTACCATCAGAGAATACTATAAACACCTTTACGCAAATAAACTAGAAAACCTAGAAGAAATGGATAATTTCCTGGACACTTACACTCTCCCAAGACTAAACCAGGAAGAAATTGAATCCCTGAATAGACCAATAGCAGGCTCTGAAATTGAGGCAATAATTAATAGCCAACCAACCAAAAAAAGTCCAGAACCAGACGGATTCACAGCCGAATTCTATCAGAGGTACAAGGAGGAGTTGGTATTATTCCTTCTGAAACTATTCCAATCAATAGAAAAAGAATCCTCCCTGACTCATTTTACAAGGCCAACATCATCCTGATACCAAAGTCTGACAGAGATACAACAAAAAAAGAGTATTTTAGACCAATATCCCTGATGAACATCAATGCAAAAATCCTCAATAAAATACTGGCAAACAGAATCCAGCAGCACATCAAAAAGCTTATCCACCATGATCAAGTGGACTTCATCCCTGGGATGCAACGCTGGTTCAACATATGCAAATCAATAAACGTAATCTACCATATAAACAGAACCAAAGACAAAAACCACATGATTATCTCAATGGATGCAGAAAAGGCCTTTGACAAAATTCAACAGCCCTTCATGCTAAAAACCCTCAATAAATTCGGTATTGATGGAACGTATCTCAAAATAATAAGAGCTATTTATGACAAACCCACAGCCGATATCATACTGAATGGGCAAAAACTGGAAGCATTCCCTTTGAAAACTGACACAAGACAGGGATGCCCTCTCTCACCACTCCTATTCAACATAGTATTGGAAGTTCTGGCTAGGGCAATCAGTCAAGAGAAAGAAATAAAGGGTATTCAGTTAGGAAAAGAAGAAGTCAAATTGTCCCTGTTTGCAGATGACATGATTGTATATTTAGAAAACCCTATCGTCTCAGCCCAAAATCTCCTTAAGCTGATAAGTAACTTCAGCAAAGTCTCAGGATACAAAATCAATGTGCAAAAATCACAAGCATTCTTATACACTAGTAACAGACAAAGAGAGAGCCAAATCATGAATGAACTCCCATTCTCAATAGCTTCAAACAGAATAAAATACCTAGGAATCCAACTCACAAGGGATGTAAAGGACCTCTTCAAGGAGAACTAGAAACCACTGCTCAGTGAAATAAAAGAGGACACAAACAAATGGAAGAACACACCATGCTCATGGATAGGAAGAATCAATATTGTGAAAATGGCCATACTGCCCAAGGTAATTTATAGACTCAATGCCATCCCCATTAAGCTACCAATGACTTTCTTCACAGAATTGGAAAAAACTGCTTTAAAGTTCATATGGAACCAAAAAAGACCCCACATTGCCAAGACAATCCTAAGCCAAAAGAACAAAGCTGGAGGCATCAAGCTACCTGACTTCAAACTACACTACAAGCCTACAGTAACCAAAACAGCATGGTACTGGTACCAAAACAGAGATATAGACCCATGGAACAGAACAGAGCCCTCAGAAATAATACCACACATCTACAGCCATCTGATCTTTGACAAAACTGACAAAAACAAGAAATGGGGAAAGGATTCCCTATTTAATAAATGATGCTTGGAAAATTGGCTAGCCATAAGTAGAAAGCTGAAACTGAATCCTTTCCTTACTCCTTATATGAAAAATAACTCAAGATGCATTAGAGACTTAAATGTTAGACCTAAAACCATAAAAACCCTAGAAGAAAACCTAGGTAATACCATTCAGGACATAGGCATGGGCAAGGACTTCATGTCTAAAACACCAAAAGCAATGGCAACAAAAGCCAAAATTGACAAATGGGATCTAATTAAACTAAAGAGCTTCTGCACAGCAAAAGAAACTACCATTAGAGTGAATAGGCAACCTACAGAATGGGAGAAAGTTTTTGCAATCTACTCATCTGACAAAGGGCTAATATCCAGAATCTACAAAGAACTCAAACAAATTTACAAGAAAAAAACAAACAACTCCATCAAAAAGTGGGCAAAGGATATGAACAGACATTTCTCAAAAGAAGACATTCATACAGCCAACAGACACATGAAAAATGCTCATCATCACTCGCCATCAGAGAAATGCAAATCAAAACCACAATGAGATACTATCTCACACCAGTTAGAATGGCAATCATTAAAAAATCAGGAAACAACAGGTGCTGGAGAGGATGTGGAGAAATAGGAACACTTTTACACTGTTGGTGGGACTGTAAACTAGTTCAACCATTGTGGAAAACAGTGTGGCAATTCCTCAAGGATCTAGAACTAGAAATAGCGTTTGACCCAGCCATCCCATTACTGGGGATATACCCAGAGGATTATAAATCATGCTGCTATAAAGACACATGCACACATATGTTTATTGCGGCACTATTCACAATAGCAAAGACTTGGAATCAACCCAAATGTCCATCAGTGACAGACTGGATTAAGAAAATGTGGCACATATACACCATGGAATACTATGCAGCCATAAAATAGGATGAGTTCGTGTCCTTTGTAGGGACAGGGATGCAGCTGGAAACCATCATTCTCAGCAAACTATTGCAAGAACAGAAAACCAAACACCGCATGTTCTCACTCATAGGTGGGAACTGAACAATGAGATCACTTGGACACAGGAAAGGGAACATCACACACCGGGGCCTATTGTGGGGAGTGGGGAGGGGGGAGGTATAGCATTAGGAGATATACCTAATGTAAATGACTAGTTAATGGGTGCAGCACACCAACATGGCACATGTATACATATGTAACAAACCTGCACGTTGTGCACATGTACCCTAGAACTTAAAGTGTAATAATAAAAAAAATTAAAAAATAAAAAAAATTAAGACAATTTCAAGGAGAATCTGGTCTCAGAACCTTCTCTAAAGAACGAAGAGTGTTATCACAGGAAAATTATAGTTTACATATACTTTCCTCTATTTGAAGCTTTGTTAAAAGTCGTTGCTTCTGAACAACTTTTAGAAAAAAAATTCTCGGCGGGCGCGGTGGCTCAAGCCTGTAATCCCAGCACTTTGGGAGGCCGAGATGGGCGGATCACGAGGTCAGGAGATCGAGACCATCCTGGCTAATACGGTGAAACCCTGTCTCTACTTAAAAATACAAAAAAAAAAAAAACTAGCCGGGCGACGAGGCGGGCGCCTGTAGTCCCAGCTACTCGGGAGGCTGAGGCAGGAGAATGGCGTAAACCCGGGAGGCGGAGCTTGCAGTGAGCTGAGATCCGGCCACTGCACTCCAGCCTGGGTGGCAGAGCGAGACTCCGTCTCAAAAAAAAAAAAGAAAAAATTCTCATATTGACGTCAGACATTTCAACTAGTCTTATCTATTTAAAGAAGTAACTTTTAGAGGCCAACACAGGCAGATCATCTGAGGTAAGGAATTTGAGAGCAGCTTGGCCAACATGGTGAAATCCCGTCTCTACTAAAAATACAAAAATTGGCTGGGCGTGGTGGTGGGCGCCTGTAATCCCAGCCACTCGGGAGGCTAAGACAGGAGAATTGCTTGAACCTGGGAGGCGGAGGCTGCGGTGAGCTGAGATTGCACCACTGCACTCCAGCCTGGGTGACAAAGTGAGATTCTACCTCAAAAATTTAAACAAAAAGTAAATTTAGTTCCATCAAACTCATTTATTATATTTCTATAATACTGAAATTATTTTTGATGTTCATATATATATATATTTCTTTTTTTGAGACAGAGTCTCACTCTGTCATCCAGGCTGGAGTGCGTGATCTCGGCTCACTGCAATCTCCGCCTCCTGGGTTCAACCGATTCTCCTGCCTCAGCCTCCTGAGTAGCTGGGATTGCAGGTGCCCGCCACCACGCCCAGCTAATTTTTGTATTTTTAGTAGAGACGGGGTTTCACTACCTTGGCCAGGCTGGTCTTGAACTCCTGACCTCATGATCCACCTGCCTCGGCCTCCCAAAGTGCTGGGTACCATCCATATATTTTTCTTGGCCTTAGGTTAATTTACTTTTGTTTTCTTGTTATATAAGATCAAAGTTTAATTTTTTTGTTTGAATCTTTTCTTACATTCTAATATAAGCATTGATCTAGGCACTACTTTACCTGAATTCCACAAATTTTTAAACATGACATTTACGTTTTAATTTATTTGGAAATATTTTCTAACTTTCCTCAAGAAATTTTTTGAAACATGGATCCCTAAAAATATGTTATTTAAAAAAATACAGGTATCTCGTTTGTTATATTTTTAATTTTATCCCGCTAAGGATTTTAAAAATATACTTTGTACATATTCAATTATTTTAAATTAGTTATGGGTTGATTTGTGATTTATTTTGGTAAAACTTCCACATATACTTGAAAATCTTGTATATTCTGCTGCTTTGCTGTGGTGCATAGAGCAAAAGCCAATCAGCTTGACTTGGTTCATTTTGTTGTTCAGGTCCTTCCATAACTTTGAGGACTTTCTGTCTAGTTCATTTATCATTACTCAGAGAGGAGTGTTGGAGTATCAAAATATGATTGTAGATTTGACTATTTGTCCTTTCAGTTCTATCAGATGATGTTTTGTGTATTTTTTTTTTTTTTTTTTTTTTTTTTTTTGAGACGGAGTCTCGCTCTGTCGCCCAGGCTGGAGTGCAGTGGCCGGATCTCAGCTCACTGCAAGCTCCGCCTCCCGGGTTTACGGCATTCTCTCGCCTCAGCCTCCTGAGTAGCTGGGACTACAGGCGCCTGCCATCTCGCCCGGCTAATTTTTTGTATTTTTTTAGTAGAGACGGGGTTTCACCGTGTTAGCCAGGATGGTCTCGATCTCCTGACCTCGTGATCCGCCCGTCTCGGCCTCCCAAAGTGCTGGGATTACAGGCTTGAGCCACCGCGCCCCGCCTGTTTTGTGTATTTTGAAGCTCTGCTTTTAGGGGAATTAACAGTTAGGATTATTATGTCTTATTTGTTAAGTGACTATTTTTTATCATTGCATAATGTCCTATTTATCCATGGCAAATTTCCTTCTTATAAAGTCAAAAAATTAAGTAATATAGTCACTGTAGCTTACTTTTTAATTTTTAATTTTATTCTCTAAAATATCAAATACTAAAATTATTTTCTTTTCTTTTGGTGTCCAGTTCTATGGGTTTTAGCCCATGTGTTAATTCACGGAACCAAAACGACTATCATAATACAATTTCATCACATTCCTCCCCCAAAACACCCCCTCCACCTGCTATTACAGTGAATCCTACCCCTCCACCACTAACTCTAGTATCCACTCATTTGCACACCATCATTTCAGTTTTCTCTTTCAAGAAGGTCACATAAATAGAATAATAGAAGTCGGGCATGTTTGGCACTTGTTCTTGTGGGGCAGTCGGGATTCTGGAATACTTTGGCTTTTGGGGTAGTCAGGCTTGTGGAGCAGTTGTGTTTCTGGTGTACTAGGCCTTGTGTGGTAGCCCGCTTGTGGGGCAGTTTGGCTTTTGGGACATTCAGGCTTTTGGTGCACTAGGGCTTTTGGGGTAGTCAGTATCGTCAGGCACTCAGGCTTGTGGGCCAGTCCGGCTTGTGGGGCACTCAGGCCTGTGGAAAAGTGGGGCTTCTGGAGCACTAGGACTTGTGGTGCAGTCAAGCTTCTGGGACAGTTGGGCTTGTGGGGCAGTTGGCTTGTGGGACACTCGGGCTTGTGGGGCAGTTGGCTTGTGGGACACTCGGGCTTGTGGGGCAGTCAGGCTTGTGGAGCACTCAGGCTTTTGGAGCACTAGGGCTTGTGGGGCAGTTGGGATTGTTGGGCAGTCGGGATTCTGGAGAACTAGCGTTTGTAGGGCACCTGGGCTTATGGGGCAGTCAGGCTTGTGAAGCACAGAGGTTTGTGGGGTTTTCAGGCTTGTGGGGCATTCAAGCTTTTGGGGCAGTTGGGCTTCTGGAGGACTCAGGCTTGTGGGGAACTAAGGCTTGTGGACCACTCAGGCTTGTCAGGCTTGATGGTCAGTCAGGCTTTCAGGGCAGCTGGCATGTGATGCAGTCAGGCCTGTGGGGCAGTCAGGTTTGTGAGCAGTTGGCTTGTGGGGCAATGGGGCTTGTGGGGAAGTTGTGACTCTGGAGAACTAGAGCATGTGCGGTAGTTGGGCCTGTGGGGCACTCGTTCTGCTCTTTTGCCTTCCTTTTTGTCTTTTTTTTTTTTTTGAGACGGAGTCTCGCTCTGCCACCCAGGCTGGAGTGCAGTGGCAGGATCTCAGCTCACTGCAAGCTCCGCCTCCCGGGTTCACGCCATTCTCCTGCCTCAGCCTCCTGAGTAGCTGGGACTACAGGCGCCCGCCACGTCGCCCGGCTAGTTTTGTGTATTTTTTAGTAGAGACGGGGTTTCACCGTGTTAGCCAGGATGGTCTTGATCTCCTGACCTCGTGATCCGCCTGTCTCGGCCTCCCAAAGTGCTGGGATTACAGGCTTGAGCCACCGCGCCCGGCCCCTTTTTGTCTTTTCATATCAGTTTTGAAAGTATCTATTTTCATTTTTTTCTGGCTTTCTTCTTGTTTCCTCAGCCATGTCCTGTCTATTGATGAGTTAATCAAAGTCATTCTTCATTTTTGTAACAGTGGGGATTTTGGGGTTCTTTTTTTTTTTTTTCTTTTGAGAAAGGGTCTCACTTTTTCACCCAGGCTGGGTGCAGTGGCACTGAGTGTGAGTCACAGCTCACTGCAGCCTTGACCTCACTGGCTCAAGTGATCCTCCCACCTCAGCCTCCCAAGTAGCTGGGACTACAAGCATGCACCACGCTGCCCAGCTAATTTTTGAATTTTCGTAGAGATAGAGTCTTGCAACTTTACCCAGACTGGTCTCAAACTCCGGATGTAAGCAATCCTCCTGCAATCCTCCCGCCTTGGCCTCCCAAAGTGCGAAGGTGAACAGGCATGGGCCACTGTACCTGCCCTGGTTTCATTTTTTTCTAATAAAACATTTTTATTTTGGTAAAATACACGTAAAATTGACCGTCGTAACCATTTTAAAAGTAGAGTTCAGTGGTATTAAGCACATTCATATGTTAGGCAACCATCACCACCGTTCATCTCAAGAACTTGTTTCCTGTGGCAAAAGTGAAACACTCCACCCACTAAACATTAGCTCCCCATTCCCTCTTATCCCGAAGCCCTGGCAACTACCTTTCTTCTGTCTGTATGAATTTGACCATTCTAAGTACTTCATGTAAGTAGAATCATAAAGTAATTCCTTTTTTTGTGACTAAATTATTTCACTTAGCCTAATGTCCTCAAGGTTCATCCATGTTGTATACTATTCCACAATTACCTACCTTTTTAAGGATGAATAATATCACATTGTTTTTTGTTTTTGTTTTTGTTTTTGTTTTTGTTTTGAGACGGAGTCTCGCTCTGTCGCCCAGGCTGGAGTGCAGTGGCCGGATCTCAGCTCACTGCAAGCTCTGCCTCCCGGGTTCACGCCATTCTCCTGCCTCAGCCTCCCGAGTAGCTGGGACTACAGGCGCCCGCCACCTCGCCCGGCTAGTTTTTTGTATTTTTTAGTAGAGACGGGGTTTCACCGTGTTAGCCAGCATGGTCTCCATCTCCTGACCTCACGATCCACCCGTCTCGGCCTCCCAAAGTGCTGGGATTACAGGCTTGAGCCACCGCGCCCGGCCCACATTGTATGTATATATCACATTTTTCTTATTCATTCATTTATCAATGAATTCCTGGAAAATCTTTCTCATAGATCTCTTCCTGTCCACACCTCATGTGCAGTTCTCATATGTGGGCTGACTGACTCCAGGCTTGGAGGTACAAGAGGAAAACATGGTACAGGAATTTTCACTACCGTATTGATCTTACTTCAAGTCTGGTTTCTTTCCCCAATGCTCTTGTTACTATTTACTTTTTAGAAACCTAACCATTTTGTTTTAGAATAGAGTTGGATTTACAGAAAAACTGCATAGATAGGACTCAGGGTTTCCTTCACAAAATGGGTGGAACAATAGAATCTATCTCAAAGGGGAGTGGTGAGGATTAAATTGGATGTTTGCAAACCATTGAGAACAGGCCTCGAGACCTAAGAAGCACTTAAGCAGGCTTGTGCATGATGATCCTTCTCAGCAGTGTCCTAATCTGAAATTCCCTGGAGTGGGAGATGGAAGGGATGGATAGGTGTGTCAGGGTCCCCAAAATGAAATGGGGGACCCCAAACCACTGAATCAGGTCCAGTAGCTCACTAGGAGAGCTCATAGGACTCATGATATAGTCCTACCCGTGACTACAACTTATTACAGTGAAAGGATACCAAGCACAATCAGCAAAGGGAAAGGGTGCACAGGGAGAAGTGCAGGAGACCAGATACAGGTTTCCAGAGTCATCTCATCTCCCAGTAGGGTCACACAGAATGCACTTAATTCCCCCACAACAAGGTGTGACCACACATGTAAAATGCTGCCAACCAGTGGAACTCGCCCATGAGTTGGACTTGGCACTGGTCACACAAGTAGTTCTTCCTGGCATGAACCAAAATTCCAGACTCCAGGAGGAAAGCAGTGTGCAGCTTTTTGTTTGCATAAGCAGCTTGGGTATAGTGAGCCACTCTGATCAGTTCTGAGAAAGGTAGAATCCCTTCCAAATGCAACTCCTCAGAATCCAGCCAATGGACAACATTGAAAGCAGCAGGCTTTGCCAAAGATAGCAGTGAGGCCGGCTGTGTGAACTCGTTTCTTCACAGTGCACCCCACTGGCCAAGACATATTATAGGAAAATTATCACAGGACCTGACACAACAGGGTGAAACCAAGCTGCATATAGATGTCACTTGTGCCGGTTAGGAGTCCTGTACTGAACCAGTTAACGCAAACCCCATTAACCAAAGAGGTGTATCTTAGACAGCCACGTGGCTTCCCTCTTAAATTTCAGCACTTCTTCTTTATACTTGACCAATTCAATCAATTGGGGCATCGATTCAGATAAAACACAGCTCTGGACAGGAAGTTTGAGTTGACCTGAAAGCCATCCAGGGCTAAGGCAGTGTCATGACAGGCAGGGCACATAAGCTGTACAATACCCGAGCATACACATGGTCTCCCTGCAAACTTAGAGTGTACCATAGTTTGGGCAACACAAGAGGATGTACCCAAGTCAGGCAGCACAGGTTAACAGTGCCACACTGTGGCCTCCCACTGTAGCACCTCGTGCCAGTCACAGGTTTTCCAGTACAAGCTATATAATCCAGTTCCATCCTTGGTTTCCCTTGCAGACAGTTTGACTTGTGCATGACAGGTCCATAGGATACCTGGAGGTGCTCTGAGGGGAACATGGAGAGGCTGGGGCCACCCCCTCTGTCCCCTAGTCAGTGGGGTCAGGTGTGGTCTCAGGCATGGCCATGATTTTGGATAGACAAAACTTGCAGAAGCTTGCAAAGGCAGCATGCGGTGTTCTCCTTCACCAAGAGGAGAAAGCTTTCAGGATCAGTTCTGAAACACCAAGATCACAATGCCTTCATGCCTTCTCCCACACCTCTCCAGATGTCTCATTCTCTTTTTACTCCATCCTTATAAAATCAGCATGGTCCACTCAACAATAAAAGTTTTACATTACTTCAATCATCTCTTACCCTCCCCCTGGCCTTCTTGCCTGGCAGGGCTATATTAAAGAGAGATGAAACTGTTTTTACAGAAAAACACTGTCATACAGCATCATGAGAACAGAAAGACCCATCATGTTTAGGAAGCAGTCTAGAAGAAATCCTGCATTTCCAAAAGATTCCAAAATGGGTTTACCTCTTTTCATCCTGCTCATTTATGCAGTGAGCAGTGTAGAACAAAATTTAAAAAATAATAATCCCTCCCTGGGCACAGCTGCATTTGATAATCCTACTGACTGACTTGCAGGCCAGAAGCGAGGAAAGAAAGTAGCCCGACTGTCTGTCCACTTTACCAAACTGAAACTAATGTGGATCATTGGACACAAGTCACCAGCAGTGGACATCACAGAGAGAAGGTCTAAGACTAATCTGTCACAATTGGGCAGACGGATCACAATCCCTGTTAGGTGTCCTCCATCAATGTGCAGCTTTTGACAGGCATTACCAGTAAAAAATGCAACCTGTCTACATAAAAAATACAGTGTTCATGAGCAGCTCCACTCTAGTTGGCCCCACCAGAGAACAATCACCTCATCATGGCATCTGCAAGAGATGCAGACAGTCCAGGACAGTATCTAGGTTGTGACAGTTTCAAACTCCAGAGAGGGGTGTTCAAAACCTACCAGAATCACAGGGTCAAAGACCCCTCCAGTGCATCGAGCTATGCCTGCTTTCTGTTCAGCACAGCTTGACATGAGTCTGAAACAGTCCAGAGTGCACATTTTTGGGTTTTAGCTTAGAGTCAAGACAAGCCTATTGTAATTTGTGACTTCTGGGTTCCAAAACAGTCAGAGTTTTCTACAGCAGCAGGAAAGCTGAGATACTTCAAGATGAGACAACAGCAGCATTCCACGTCCTGGTGAGAAGCTTGCCTGGTGTGCTTTTCTAAGGCCTTCTGGCCTTGTCAGTTTAACAGTCCAAACAGACCCCCTAAAATCATACAGCTCAGCTCAGACAATCATCAACCTCTAAGTGCAAGACATCCAAGTTCAGCAGAGTTCATTGCACACTCTGCAGGATTAGGGGGTTGATCAAGAAAAATGCTATGACCAACCAGGGGCAGTACCATACAAACAGCTTTATTGGGTGGTGCTTGGATAGGATGGCAGGAGCAGGGACATCCTCAGAGCAAAAGACTATCTAGAGTTTATGGGTGTGGGATCACCATCAAATGGGGAGGAAGGCAAGAGAACTGCTGGGGGAGATGGAATCGGAGAAGGAGCTTATGGGTCTAAGTGAGGTGTCTCAGCAGCTAGACAGTATGTCTTGGGGGTCTTCTAACCACAAGGCTCCATCTTACCTATGGTTAGCAGATGTGGGGTGAGGTTTGCCAGGGTATGAAAGCCAGGAAGGCCTCCAATACCTAACAATCTCCTTGGCTGAGCTATGTCGAAAGCAATTTGGAAGTACGCAAATCTCAGTTTTATGCTGGTGGACTTCTGAGCCCTCAGTGTGGAGAAGAAAAACAAAAGAGAAACGTCAGTGGTGTTGCAGGAGAGCTGAATTGCTGCAATGCCCTTTGATATCAACATCCCAAGTCTAAACGACAAGCAAGGCTTTCCTCCAACCTAGGGCCTATACACACAGGTCACCTTTGGTGCTTTTAAAGAACACAAGCTGAAAACTTCCTTTAAAATCTCTGAAGATGTATTGCTACCTGGAGACTGCCTCTCTTTTCCATATGGACTTCCTTTTTCCAGGGATCCCAAGAGGCAAGAATTATCACCTACAGAAGCTCTATGTCCTATACTTGAGTTTAACACACACACACACACACACACACACACACAATGTGTGTGTGTTCAGGCATTAGATATTAATTCAGAATAATTTTAACACAATTCCTCACAAACGTTGCTACGAAAGGCTTTTAAGATACTGTAGAAAAGAAAACTAGCCTATTTTACTCTGAGCAGGGCAATAGGATAAATTAATTAACTAATTTTAAAAACGTGCGTGGCCCGGTGTGGTGGCTCACGCCTGTAATCCCATCATTTTGGGAGGCCGAGGCGGGCAGACCATGAGGTCAAGAGATTGAGACCATTCTGCCCAACCCCATCTGGTGAAACCCCGTCTCTACTAAAAATACAAAAATTAGCTGGGCGTGCTGGCGCGTGCCTGTAATCCCAGCTACTCAGGAGGCTGAGGTAGGAGAATCACTTGAACCCAGAACGCAGAGGTTGCAGTGAGCCAAGATCACACCACTGCATTCCAGCATGGCTACAGAGAGAGACTCCGTTTAAAAAAAAAAAAAAAAAGAAAGGAAAAAAAAAAAAAAAAGCAAATTATGAGCATCTAGGTGTCCCTGTCTACAGCAAGAGTGGAAAGAGGGCGATAAGCAAACCAAGCAAAGCCTCCTTTAGAAAGACTCATTAACTCAGAGGCCTGTGTGAAACGAACTTCAGGGGATGCCACTGCTGCGGACTAGCCTCCTTCCCTAAGCCCCAGCTGACCAGACCCAACCAGAATGGGGTCACTTGTACTGAATGCCACATAATTATACTGAACTTTCAAAGGGGCCAATAAAAAAAAATACAAAAATACTCAGAAGACTCAGTCAACCTGAGTCAGTGTTATAAGCATGTCCCCTCATCTTTAACTCTAGAAGGAAAGTAACTTTGAAATGACTGTGTTGGTCAGTTTTGTACTGCTATAAAAGAATACCTGAGGCTGGGTAATTTGTCAAGAAAAGAGGTTCACTTTGACTCCCAGTTCTGCAGGCTGTACAGGAAGCATGGTGTCATCATAGCCTTTTTGTGAGGGCTCAGGAAGCTTCCATTCATGGCAGAAGGCAAAGCAGGAGCTGGCATATCACATGGTGAGTGAGACAGCAAGCAAGAAAAGGAGGAGCTGCCAGGCTCTTTTAAACAACCAGATCTCATATGAACTCACAGAGAGAGAGAACTCACTCATTATTGTGAGGACAGCAGCAAGTTATTCATAAAGGACCACCCCCATGACCCAAACACCTCTCCCACTAGGCCCACCTCCAACATTGGAGGTCACATTTCAACATGATATTTGAAGGGCACGAAGTACCTAAGCTGTTCATTCTGCCCATGTCCCCCTACAAATCTCACATCCTTTTCACACTGCAAAATACAAGCATCCCTTCCCAATAGTCCCCCAAAAGTCTCAACTCATTTCAGCATCAACTCAAAATTCCAAAATCTGAGACTCAAGGCACGTTTCTTCGAACTATGAGCCTGTAAGATAAAAAAACAAGTTATTTACTTACAAGATACAATGGTGATCTAGGCATTGGGTAAATACTCCAATTCCAAAAGAGATAAATCAGTCAAAAGAAAGGGGCAACAGGTACCACACAAGTCTGACACCCAGCAGGGCTGTCATTAAATCTTAGAGCTCACAACTAATCTCCTTTGTCTCCATATTCTGCATCCAAGTCACAGTGATGGAAGGGGTGGGATGCCAAGGCCTTGTGCATACCCATCCCTGTGGCTTTGCAGGTACAGCCCCCATGGCTGCTCTCAGCAGTTGGAGGTGAGTGCCGGTTGCTTTTCCAGGTTCAGAGTACAAGCTGCTGGTGGCTCTATCATTCTCAGGTGCCTTCCTACAATCCCACTCAGCAGTACCCTGATGAGGACTCTGTGCAGGGGCTCCAACCCCACATTTTCCATGAGCACTGTTCTAGTAGAGTCTCTCTGTAGAAGCTCTACCCTTGTGGCAGGCTTTTCCCTGGGCACCAGGCTTTTCAACACATACATCCTCTGAAATCTAGGTGGAAGCTGTCAAGCCTCTTTCACTCTTGCATTCTGTTCTCCTGCAGACATAACACCACGGGGAAGCCACCAAGTCTTATAGCTTGTATCCTCCAAGGCAGTGGCCTGAACTGTACCTGGAACACTTTGAGCCATGGGTGGAGCTAGATTAGCCAGGTGCAGGGAGCAGCGTCCAAAGGCTGCAAAGAGCAGCAGGGCCCCAGGCTTGGACCCAAAACCATCTTACCCACTAGGCTTCTGGGTCTGGGATGGGAGGTGCCTAGATTTCTGAAATGCCTTCAAGGGCTTTTTCCCATTGTCTTAGATAGGAGCACTTAGCTCCCTTTTAGTCATGCAAATCTCTCTAGCAAGAGGTTCCTCAGCATCCTGCTTGATTTATTCTTCGAAAATGCTCTTTCGTTTCCTACAATGTGGTCAGGCTGCAAGTTTTCCAAACTTTTATGCTCTGCTCCTCTTTTAATTATAAATTCCAATTTTAAGTCTTTCCTTTTCTCCTACATCTGAGATAGGTTGTTAGAAGCAGCCATGCAACATCTTGTATACTTTGCTGCTTAGAAATATCCCTTTGGCCAGATACACTAATTTATCACCCTTAAGTTCAAACTTCCACAGATCTCTAGAGCATGGACCCAATGCAGCCAAGTTCTTTGCTAAGATATAACAAGGATGACCTTTTGCCAGTAAATTCCTCATTTCCATCTGAGACCTCATCAGCCTGGCCTTCATTGTCCATATTTCTGCAGCAATTTGGTCAAAACCACTTAACAAGTCTCCAATAAGTTTGAAACATTCCTGCATCTTCCTTTTTCTGAGATCTCCAAACTCTTCCAACCTCTGCCCATTACCCAGTTCCAAAGCTGCTTTCACATCTTCAGATATCTTTATAGCATCACCCAACTCCTGTACCAATTTTATATGTTAGTCAGTTTTGCATTGCTATAAAGGAATACCTGAGGCTAGGTAATTTATAAAGAAAAACGTTTATTTTGGCTCATGGTTCTTCAGGGTGTACAGGAGGCATGGCACCGGTATCTCCTTCTGGTAAGGGCTCGGGAAGCTTCCAGTCATGGCAGAAGGCAAATGGGTAATCAGCATATCACATGGCAAGAGAGAGAACAAGGAGCTGCCAGGCTTTTTTAAGCAACCAGATCTCATGTGAACTTAGAGTGAGAATGTAAGGTTAGCAAAGAGAAAGGACGAGAGAGACAGAGAGCCCCAAGTTCAGGCAAGCCTTTATTAACCTGCCAGCTGCCCCCATAACAGTCAAGGAAAGCAGCTCCAAGCTTACAGAATGAGGGAGTTATACTGGGGCAGGGAGTTTGAGGGAGTCCTTTGGTATGGCTGCATCCCGGGGTTGTTTGCTGGTTAATTCTGCCACATAATCACCTTGTGATGTTTATGGTACTGGAGGATGTAGGTAAAGTTTGTTTATGCTTCCCATAACCTCCCCCTGTTCAGTCTGGATGGTTTGTAATTGGGGTTTGCTTTATCGCTCAAGGCCTGATAGGTAAAGTCTATCAGGCTGGCTTCACTGCGGTGCCTAGATAAGGACTTAGAAATGTAAAAAGGTTTGGGGAAAGGGTGGGCAGCACAGAGAGGTCAAGGAGAGCATCAAACCATTTATGAGAGATCCACCTCTATGACCCAAACACCTCCCACTAAACCCACCTCCAACACTGAAGGTCACATTTCAACACGAGATTTGGAGGGACAAAACAGCCAAACCATATCAATGACTAATATGCCCTTGTTTTCTGTTTTTGCTTTCTTCAGCCATTTTCTGCTTAAAAAGTCAAGTTCTGCTCAGATCATTGGAACACTCACTGTACTTGAGTAAGGTTGTAAGTCTGAGAGTCTGACCGTGTGGGCCTATTCTGGCCCTGTTGCTTCCTCACTGTGGAACCTGCACCATGGCTCAACCCCTCCATGGCCTAGCTTGGCTCATTGGAGAAATGGGCTCATTCCTAATACCCACTCAACAGATGGGTGTGCACAGTAAATGACACAGATTAGCAGAACACTTAGCACAACTCATTGACTATGAGTTGTCCAAGTCATTGGCGTTTTGAACCAAGAATTGAACAAAATGCACAAAGTAGCAGAGGAATGAAATGTAGCAACAAAGCAGTGAAAGCAGGAATTCATTAAAGCGAGAAAGCCCTCCGCAGGGTGGGAGTAGGTTTGAGCAAGTGGCTCAAGGGCCCAGTTACAAAGTTTTCTGGGCTTTAAGTACCCCATTTGAGGTTCTTAATGACTATTCCTTATCTGGATGAAGGATTTGGCCTGTGGCTAATTAAAGGCTGAAGTGAACTGGCACCCTATGCAGATGAAGGGATGGTCCCTGCTTGGTCCACGGTCAACAAGGCACTCTACCCTCCCTTTCCATCTGAGATGTGGTGAAAGAGGGATGGTTGTAGGGAGAGTAGCCTCTGATCCTTTGTTACTCAGCATGGTTTTTATCTTTGGTTAGCTTTAGGAAGTTTGTGCTAATTGGCCTTAGGTTTCCTGCCCCCAGACCCAGTATTTTCCTTTTGATCCAGCTTTGGGAAGTCAGAGTGAATTGGCCTTAGATTTCCTACCCCTAGACCCTAGTGTTTTCTCTTTTAGGAAGTCAGCACAGATTGGCCTTAGTTCCCTGTTTCTAGACCCTATTTTCCTGTCTCAGTAGGAGCTCACAATAATTGCCCTGTTATCACTGTTCTAATGTAGAACCATGTCCAAGGATGCTAAACCCCACTGAGCTGGTGACATAGAACTTTCTTCATCCAACCTGTATTGAGGGCTACATTTGCACTGTGGTCTTGGCCATCCTCATGGGCCTCTTAGTCCAGAGGGGAGACAGCCCATCAACATGCCTAAAATCACAGGAGTTCAGGATCCACCCAACCAATGGTGGAGAGCTGTGCTGGGCCAGCCCCTGGGAATAAGCCTTGCCAGCTGACCTCATGGAGTGACCTGGACCCTGACAGCTGAGTGACTTCTGGGTTGAAAAGGGCGTTCCTATAGGGGAGGAAGCACAAGCACCCTCACCAGCAAGGAAGTTCAGTGTGCTCAGAAAACAGCACCAGAGGGAACCAGAGGTTGAGAGTTGTCTTACCCAGGACCCAGCATCAAGCAAATGCTGAGTGACGGAGGGTTAAGGGCGGTGGCATGGTGGATGCCTGAGTGTGTGAGAAAGAGGAGCCCAGTGGCTAACGAGGCTGGGAAAGGAAGGCCTTGGAGGTGTGAGGAGGTGGTGCCTAAGCAACTGACAAGTTTCAAGCCACAGTTTAGAAAGACTCCTCTGGAGTGGGATGACCAACTGCAGGGACACATCCTGGAGCCCGGGAGAGATCAGCAAGGAAGAAGATCCTGAGAGGCCAGGGGGAGGATGAGGAGGGCCTGGGGGATCATGTGACAGGCAAGGCCTACACAGTGAGTCTTGGCCTGTGGCTGGCCTCATGCCTTGGGGCCCCACTGTCAAGAGCTCAGCATTGTTCTTGATTGCTGCACAGCTACAAAGAAGCTGCAGCGAGTCAGCACTGAGACCGCTTTCCACAGGGCCACTGGTCCTCATACCATAGTCAGTTGTGCTCTGCTTGGGTTGCCTGACCATGATGTTTTCATTCATAAAGCAGCAACACAGAGGGTCCATCAGAGCATGCAAGAGAAGACCAACCATTTTCCTCAAAGGGGCTTGCAGGCGGCAGGTGTCTCATAAAGAATGTCTGAATGGTTGCTGAAGGTTGCAGAGCTGATCTTTGGGGACTGAGCAGGCTTAGCTGGAGGAGGCTGGTTTTCCCACCATGCCTCTTCTTGACTAGACTTAAGTCAGTGCCCTGAATATTCCCTCCAGGGGACAAGAGGAGTTTGATGTCTTAGACTCGTAATCCCAGTGGACATTCTGTGACTTAAAACAAAGAAGAATGGTAGCTAATGGTCCTATAGAAGCCACATGACGTGGTGTGACTAAATCAAATCAATACCAGCTCTTGGCTGAATGCCACTGTGTAGTTTCCCTAGCCATTTTCTTCATGATCGTTCCCCTCCCACCCAATGGCTAAAAGCCTTTATATAAGTAATCAGCAGAGTTCATAAGTTCGCAAAAGCCACAACAAAATGTCATTCTCAGTCTTAAGAATTCCCCTATGAAAAAGCACTTGGGTATGTAAGTGAAAGATGCCAGCTGTGTAACTGAATACTCAAGGATCCTCATTTAGCGATGTCACCAAAGGCCTCTATTTTAATATTTAGCCTCAGAGTGCGTGTGCCTACAGGTTACACTGAGTCCTTGAACAAAACCTTTCTAAACCTGTTTAAAAAGCTTCATGACCATGAATCAAGCCTGCATCCAGGCATGGGGGGCACCATGAAGGATTAGAGAGCCCTGACATTGAAAAGCACCTTGGAAGAGCCTCTTCCAACCCTCTTCACACTCAGGGCCGACCCTGAGTGGGCAAAGGGTGCTACTCAGTGGGACAAGGACCCAGGGTCCTTTCAGCCTGGGGCCTTTCCACTGTACCACTCTGTCTCCCTATACAGAGTGAACACTAAGAACAAAGTTGTCTTTAATGGCTAGAGAAAATGTATCACCAGAAAGACTGTTGTATCCTCTCATCTGGGGTTGAAGATGACTTTCATTTGGGCTTCCTCCCTCCTCCTGCCCACCCCAACACACACTCATACACTCATCTGTTTTCAAATACACAATGATGGCACTTTTGTGCTGGATTACTTTAATCAGGTCTAACTAGAGAAGCAGAAACTTTTCTTAGGCTAGTTTGTGTAAAGCAGGTCTCAGAAATGAACATGTCTTGAGCAATGAAAACAGTATTTATGGGCAAAAACAAAAACTAAAGGTAATCTCCTGTTGTGATCTGCAAGAGGGTGAGATGCAGGGGCAAGCAGAGCTCCACAGGGGACTCCAAAGCACAGCTGAGGATGTGGCCATCCAACCACAAATGGTGCCCTGGGTAACATAGTGGTAGAGGAGTGAGGGGAGTGCTCCCACCAAGCTCAGGCACAGCACCACTCTGGGGACAACTCGACCAAATGGAATAAGGAACACTTCATCTGGGCCCACTAGAGCAGATCCAACCAATCATTAGGAGTACTTGGAAGAGACCAAAGCAGGAAGGAGATGGGGGGGACTGGAAAAGAGGGGTGCTACCACACAGATCAGGTCAAACAGCCTGATAGGGACCACCATCTCCTAGAAGGAAGTCACCTGTGAGGGGTCCATCTGACTCAGGCAGTCTTGGTGAAACCCAAGCTAGGGCTAACTAGGGGCTGGCTCTTGAGCAAACCAGAGGCCAGCAAATGGCCTCCCCTGTCTTCAGGGTTGGGAGTGGCCATAAAGCCATGGTTTCTCAGCTCATCTGGGGCCTGGCCCTATGACATAATGTGACTTTCAGAAGACGGGAGACTTTTCTGGGAACTTGAACCACGCCTGTTTATACTTTTAGAAAAGGGAGAAGCTGAAGGCCATGCCACCTGTCTACTCCCCCAACACTTGGCCAGGGCCCCCTCTCCAGATTGGCTGAGAGCCACCTTTGTGACATCGTGTGACAAATACAGCAGATGATGAGTTAAGCCACTGGTTGCCCTGATACCGAGACTCTAGAATTTTGTGGACAGTATTTATTGGGCACGCCTACTCTGACTGAAGGCATTTTGGACTTGCTAGGACAGTGATAAGGGTCTTGGGTACAAAATGCTCCTGATTCTGGTGTAGCTCTATGGCGAGTCAGAACACTGAACAGGAATACAAAGACAAGCTGGCCCCGTCTGTTGGTGGAGAGCCAACAAGCGGGGACCCATTTAGTTCTTCACCTGATCCAAATCCAGATTCCAGCGAGGTTTTGGACAGACACAAGGACCAAGTTGTGAGCCAAGATCCAGGCTCCCAAGATAACTCACCACCAGAAGACCGAAACAATGCGTGGTCAACACGGAAGACAACCACAACCTTTTTAGGCTCTCCTTCCCAAGAAAGCTTTGGATGATCGTGGAGGAAGAAACATTCAAGTCTGTGAGCTGGAACGATGATGGAGACGCTGTGATCATCGAGAAGGATCTCTTCCAGAGGGAAGTTCTTCAACGGAGAGGTGCAGAGAGGATCTTCGAAACAGACAGCTTGAAGAGTTTCATTCGCCAACTGAACCTTTATGGATTCTGCAAAACACGCCCAAGCAAAGGAAACAAGAAAATAATGGTAAAGTAGAAAGCATTTCTGTAATTTCTGTGATCCCTTTTCTCTCCTTCTCAAACATATCTTCATAGGACACCAATATAAATAATATACTGTAAGAGCTTAAGTGTCAAAGATAGCATTTTAAAATGTGAAATATTGTTTATTGAAAGATGAAAAGTACAGAACTTAAAAAGTATGGATTTTGATATTAAACTACAACCCCCTTAGAGATAATATAAGCATCATATTATGCAGACCTACATATTACTTCTAAGGGGTTACAGTTTAATATCAAAATCCATGTTATTTATATATTACTGCCTTGACCTATGAATTGTTTATCTCCAGTCAGGTCATGAGGTAGGGCATAACCACACTTGCTGCCACTTAAAGCATTCTTTTCTCCATTGCAGAACAAAATCATAATTTTGAGAGGTGGGAAAGGAATAATTTATTCCTGAACAACTAACATGTTTCATTTTGTTTCAGATCTACCACAACTCCAATTTTCAGAGAGACAAGCCCAGGCTCCTGGAGAATATCCAGAGAAAAGATGACCTCAGAAACACGGCTCAGCAAGCAACCTGTGTCCCAACTCCAAAGAGAAAGAAGCTGGTAGCTACAAGACGCTCCCTACGTATCTATCACATCAATGCCAAGAAAGAAGCCATCAAAATGTGTCAGCAGAGAGCCCCCAATGTTCAGGGACCCAGTGGCAGTCAGTCCTTCATGTTCTCTGGCATGTGGTCCAAGAACAGTATCACTGGGCATCCCCTGGGAAATAGGCCCCCTCAGGAACCAAATGGCCCAAGTTGGGAGGGCACCTCTGGGAATGCCACATTTGCATCTTCGGCTACTGCCTGGATGGAAGGCATAGGGCAGGTGCCTAGTAGCCCGGTTTACTCAGATAATGGTAGTGTATTGTCTTTGTACAATATCTGTTACTCATTCTGTTGGCCACCCTCTTAGTCATGTCTCCAAATGAGCCCTCTGACAATGACGAGGAGCAGGAAGGCTCCTCAGATTACAAGTGTAGATTCTGTGAACAGTTCAGAAACAATGCAAGTCCGTGAACTCAAGGCCACTAATGACCGATAAAAGTTGCCATTTGCTAATGAGAAACACATTTTTGGTCTTAATAAAGAAAAACAAAATTCCATGGAAATAAATAACAAACAATTTAAATGAGACCTGTTGTCTGTGTTCTTTTTAACCTTCTATATTATACACATCTCATTGGGACAAGCCAGGGGAGGCTGGAAATCCTGTCCAAGACAGGCTTTGGTCCCCATTGTCCTCGTTCATTTGGAGAAGCAGCATTTTCACACACTCAGCAAAGGATATTGCTAGAAGTGTCGAGGCCAAGCCAAGAAGACCTGGTCCCCTGAGATTGGCCTGCTAGTCAGGAGAAAGAATAGACTCACTCCTGATTCTGGCAGTATCTTCCTGTATCTTCAAACAGGAGATTGTTTCCTCATGGGTCCCTCCCAATGTTGCCAGGAAGTGTCTGATCAGCAGCTCAGCACCCCTAGCCTAGCATCCTAGCATCCAGGGGCCTCCAAAGAGGTCCAGTTGAAAGTCAGGCCATCCCATCTGCTATGGGATGTACGACCACCATAACATCCTGGCTCAGAAGAGAAAGGCCACTGCAGTCAATACCTAGGGGGAAATGCCCATCATCCTCAAAGATAACAACTAGAAACTTTGCTAAATCACCAAAAAAAAAAAAAAAAATTACTACAAAATAAAACAACACTACTGATCACATTTCCAAGTTAACCTCACTCTACCAGAGCTGTATTTTGGACGTATTGCTAGGATAGGAAGTAGCTATGTGATGCAGGTGACACACATGCTTCAGAAACCGACAGATACTTTCACAACAGAGTGAGAGTAACCTGAAAGGACAGACAGCTGCTCTAAGTCTGATGTCTCTTCATCGTGGTTGAGTCGGTTGATTAATGGCTAGTCACTACCAGGCAAACATTCAGTGCCAGGTCTCAGACTTTCTGCAATGTCTCCTGGATGCCAGTTATACATTTGATGAGTTTTGACCAGAACAAATCAGAGGAAAAGATAGAACGAAGTCTCAAACACTAACCAGTCATCTACAACACATTTACTTACACAATCCAGAAACTAGCAGGACCAAAATTAGCAGCAGTGCCGAGACATTTACTGGCAGCTTTTCCTTCTACCCAAAGATCAAAGTACTTGAGACATTGCCTGTGTGCCTAAAAAGGCATCACACAAGGAAAGCCCCTCCCGCTACTTCCTTCATCTGAATAAAGAAACCTGTTTACATGCACAGTGCTTAGTGGGTGGGACTCTCCAAAGCAGTGGAAATTCAGATTTAACCTAATGTATATAGGTCTGCGTCATGATGGTGAATTGAAGGTGTCATGATTTAGCTGGTTTCTCTGGAACATTCCTCTTAGGAGCCCACACTTGTCACACTTCATGCCCCAAAGGGATCAGGTGCTCTGGGATGTCTACCTGGAATATATCTTTGCCTCCTTTCCTAGGTATGGGCTCCAGTAACCACCTGGGGTTTGAAATCACAGTCAGGTACTTCTGCTTCAGGTTGGTCAGTACAGCCTGATTCTCTAGTTCCGTAACCTCATCGGGAGTTAAGTCTTCGGGGCATTGCAAAGTTTCCCCAATGTCAATGAGTCCTGTACACAAAGAGAGATACACATGAAAGCCTTTCACTTCCATAGCCCAAGGCCTGGCCATGTGACAACACGGTTACTCCAAGTCACAATCAGAGAGTAAGGTGGCATCAGCAAAATGACAAGAAGGGAGTCAAGTCCTTCTTCCATAGCTTTGATAACGAGCCAAACTCGATTCAGGAAATGCTGGGAGAGGCGGGGGAGGGCTCCAGAAGGCAGAGGAGAGGGCCTTGTCCTCGATGAAGCCACACAAGTAAGAGGCAGGTCCAAGCCAGACATCCGAGGGCAGCGGTTGCAGATTGGAAGGGCACCAGCCACTGCCTGGGAAGCTACAGGTGATGCCTGAGCAGGTCACCAGGGGACAGATGCTGTTGTCAGGCCTCAGTCACCTAGAGGCTAGGGGACTTGCCCAGGGTGCCGCAAGTGGTGGGGCTGGGGCAGGCTCGTGAAGCCAGGCAGGCAGCCCAACTCTAGAGGCCACCTGACCCATTCGGTGGGCTGGGCTGCTTTTCATGGTCTCTGCCACACATGTGCACTCACACATGTATCACACACACACATACACACACAGCCAAACACCACAAGCACCACATGCACATGGACCTGACCTGGTTTCTCACTGAGACCAGAAACAGGAACTGAGGCCAGAGTGGAGAAATGATTTACCAGAGCTCACGGAAGCTAGGCCTGCCAACCCCCAGCCCAGGGCCCTTGCCGTCCCTTTGAAGGTGTGCTGCCAAAGGAAACTGTGGTATACATGCCAATCAGTTCAGACGACAACAAAAGTCCCCAAACTCCCAAGCAAGATCTTGGGTGGCAACTCTAGGTGTTGTCTGCACATTTGGCACATCGTCACTTACCCGCTATCACTCCTCGACCAAACTTTTCCCCTTTCCTGAGCAAAGCCTGAATCTGAGCAGGAGTCATCCCCAGCCTCTCCACCAGCAGCTCCTGCCAGGCATCGTCATCCCAGTCCCTGTGAGCAATGTGGACGGCGATGGTACGGTTCCGCTGGCTGCTCAGCAGGGGACGCCAGCGCGTCTCCACAGTCTTGACTCCATTTAAGACAAGGCCAGCATAAGGCTGCCGGAAGGAGAGGCAGCCAAACTTCATCTTCGCAAGCGCCGCGGGCCTCCTATGGCCTGTGGAAGCACAGAAGCGCGTCACATGCCAGCCCTCCAAGCTCACGGGCAGTGGCCTGACCATACCCCTGTGTCTCTCAGGTGGCCTAAATCCCACTGACCCTGATGGTCCGCTGCTTCTGTCTGTCACTGATGTCCCGAGCCACGGCAGGTCCAAGGGAAGGGGCTGGGATTTGGCTAACTCAGGTTCATCCCACAGAGTCTTTGGGGCGGTCTGGAGTAGGGCGGAGACAGCTAGAGAAAGGCACAGGCAGGAGAGTATGTGGTCAGTGCTATGACAGAGGTCACTGAGCCCTAGGGCAACACAGAGGACAGAGGGCCCCCTCAGCCTAGCCAGAGTGGAGAGTCGGGGCGGGTGTTAGCCGTCTTCCAGCACAGAGGGACAGTCCCAGGCTCTGCTTCTCTTCCTTTCCCCCTGCTGTGCTCTGCCAATACTCAGTGCCCCGGCCCTGCCGCCACCAAGGCACTGACCTTCCCAGCTCCTACTCCAGGGCTGCTGAGCCCACATCGTTGATACCCAATCTCAGCTCTGCTCTCAGGATGCACTGTGACCTCAGATGGCCCTCAGTCAGATATCTCCTCTCCACCCCTCTGGGTACCACCTTCCTCAAGCCCCTTCCCCCACCACTGCTCTCCGCTGTCAGCAGATGCTCCTGTCCCAATCTGAGTGGAGAAAAGAAGAATGATAATCAGAACAACTGGCACCCCCACACACATGCCTTCCATGTGCCAGCCTCTGGGATGGCATAATCCTCGGATCATCAGATTGAATCTTCAAGTGACCCAGCAGGGTCAGTGGTACTGGGAGGCCTACTCTATGGCTGAGGAGAATGAGGCACCAGCCCACGGTCACACGGGCTCTGACTTCCCACAACTCTTGCCTGGCCTCCTGCGTGTGTGGCTTGGGAGAGGGTCCCCTCCTCCTGCATGGAGGACAGCCCTGTGCCTCGGAAGGAGCCCTGGGCTTGAAGCCAGAACCTCAGCCCAGTCATAGACTCTCGAGATGCCTCAGTTTCCACATGGCTGTGAGGATGGGAGACAAGGCACGAAGAGCACCCAGCCCAGTACTTGGCACCTAAGAGAACACTCACAAATAGTGGCTCCCCTCGCCCCTCACCGTCGTCACCATCATCAGGCCTGTGGCTCCGCCCCATGGCCCTGAACTCCACCCTTGAGCTGCCCCCCTCCATTCTGGTTACTATCTCTCTGTCCTTCCTTTCAGCACATAAACTCGACCTCTAATACATTCTATGATTTTAAGAAAATACACCCACCCTCATGAGACAAAGCCCTGACAGGACCAAAGCTGCCTGGTAGTCACTCCTTTCCCAATCTGCAGTGCAGCCTTCTGAGCGCCAGATCTCCTGCTCTTCTCCCGCCTCTGGGGTGAGCTGCCCCAGCCAAGCCGGTTGCCTGCTGTGCTCTGGACCCTGCTCCTCTGGCTCACTCCGGGCCCTGGGTGCCACCAGCCACCATCTATGCTTGCTGAGCATCCCTACTCTGAGCACACGCACGCCTCCTGCTCTGCCTCCCTTCTCTTAAACCCTGAACAGCCGAGACCTCAGAAAAGCTGTCTACATGCACAGTCTCTACTTCCTCTCTGAACCTTCTGCCCCCACCCCCACCTTTCTCCCTTTATTCCCCACCCCCCCACCCACTCCACTGACTGACCTATCCCCACAAGCACCCATGGCCGGCCTCATGCCAGTCCTGTCTTCATCTTATTCCATGCTCGGCAGCCCCAGCAGGCTGAGCACACTCCTTCCGGGACCCCCACATTACTCATAGCCTGCTCTGAATCCCGTGGTGCAGGGCCACGCCCCTTCAGACTCAGCCTTAGGTGGACAGGCCTGTACATACTCAGGACCCCAACCACCACCACCAAGTCTACCTCCCTTCCACTGTGAGTGGCATCACCAGCTATGCAGTGTTCCTGCCCCAGACCCAGCTGCTCTCTGCCCTCCCTCTCTGCGGCCCACATCCCGTGGCACTGTGTCCAAAACCGACACTGAATCTGATCCCTTTCCATAATCTCTATGGCCACAATCCCAATCCAATCCCCTAAAACCCCCTGCCTTCTGAAGAAGTCTCCTGATAGCACCCCACCCCTGCCTCAGCCCTTGTCCTTTGAACTCTTGTGACCACACTGCCATCAGAATGATCTTGGTACAGGGACAATGAGATTATGTCACTCCTCTACTGAAAGCTTTCAAGGGCTCCCTGCCCCAACTAGAACAGAATCCATACTTCCTCTCAGGGCACTCAAGGTCCCTCCTGATCTGCCTTCCTACCCCAGCCATGTCCTCTCCTCTCCCCTTTATTCACCACCCTGCAGCCACAAAGGCCTTCCATCCCCTGAGGGAACATGCCAAGCTTGTTTCTATCTCAGGGCCTTTGTCAGTTCTGATGGGTTGCATTGTGTCTTCTTAAAATGCGTATGTTGAAGTCCTAAACCTCAAAATGTGGCCTTATATATAAAGACAGAGTCATTACAGAGGCAATCAAGTGAGACTGAAGCCATTAGGGTGGACCCACATCCAGTGTGGCTGGCGTCCTTATGAAAAAGGGGATTTCAGAGACAGTCATGCACACAGGGAGAACACCATGAGAAGATGAAGGCAGAGATAAGGAAGATGCTTCTACAAGCCAATGAGTGCCAAAGATTGCCGGCTAGCCGCCTGCAGCTAAGAGATAGGGACAGACCAGATTGTCTTTCATAGCCCACAGAACAAACAAACCTGGCCAACACTTTGATTTCAGACTTCCATCCTCCAGAACAATGATTGTCTGTTGTTTAAGCCAGCCCCTTTATGGTCCTTTGCTTCAGCCATCTTGGCAAACTGCTGTTCCCAACACATCTCCACAGGATAGGGCATGAGTTTTCCATTTGACAGCACATCAAGTCCATTCTTTCCACCTGACAATCTTCATCTACCTTGTTTTACACTGCCTGTGTGATATCCCACTGTTGGCCGTCTCATAATTTGCCCGACCATTCCTCCACTGATGCAGAGTTACAAGCTGCTCCCCACTTTTGCCACTAGAAATGACATTACCTCTAACGCTGTGTGAAGACATGCTGAAGGGAATGCCTCGCCACCTGGCATGCCACCTAAGATGCTGATATCTGCCAGCAATGACTTTCCACAAAGACTCACCTGTGTATCCTCCACCAACCCATCCATGGCGCCATTTCCTCACACACTTGTGGCCCCTGAGCCTCATTATTCTCCTGATGGGTGACAAAACATCACCAGGTCCCAAAGTTCTGGATTACTTCTGACAGAGGCTGAATGTCCCCCACAAGGCCTGGCCACTTCCATCGGGATACATGGCTACAGTAAATGCCTCTTTTCTGCCGCCCAGTTTCTTAGCCAACCCTTTTCCTCATCATCACCACAAAATCGGAACAAATGCAAACTGTGTGTGTGTGTGGAATCCCTAGTGGGAACTGATGTAACTGAAAAGGCAAGAAGGGGTTGAGTCCCCTCCTACCTGGTGCTGCAGGGAGTACCTCCTTTGCGCCCTGAGAGACAAACACTCTTCCACTTAGCTTCTTTACCTGCACAACAAGGAAGATAAAGAGGAAAGGTCATTAAGTGCAAGACAGCAAAGCTGGTTCATGGCCCGAAGAAGGTCATCTACTTAGCAGGCATTGGAAACCAAGATGAGCTGAGAGGGCCGGTCCTAAGAGTAACACACCTGTGCACCTCATTCACGATTTGGTTCTGCTAATCACAGCAGTGGGACCCTCCGCACCTGTCTGGGTCACAGGGTGCATCAGCCCGCAGGGCAGAAAATCATTTCAGCAAGTTGAGTCACATTCCTACAGCTGAGCACGCTCCATCCGAGGGGAGAAAAATGCCACTTCCCCTCCCATTGTCACCGGGCGAGGCTTTGGGGGGCCTAAATCCCATTGTCCACTGTTTAATTCTGGGTAGGTCATGCTGAGCACGGGGCCATAGACCACAGAGCTGTGCACTGCCCGGCCTCAGTTCCAGGCGAGTTTACAGCACAAGGGCCAAGCGGGAGGCAGGGAAGTCCGGGCCGAGGTGGGGTCGCTGTGCGTGGAGCAGCACTTGCAGACGCTCGTCGCAGGTACACGCGCTTAGGAGGCGGGCCGAGACGCTGGCAAGAGCAGGGGGCAGGAAAAGGAGCCTTGGTCGCGCCCCGCACGGGTTCCCAGCCCCAAATCCAGGGAAACCCCAGCCCTCAGGTACGGTCTGCAAGAAGGCTGGGCACACAGGCTCCTGCACCACGGGCCCTGGTACCTTTCACCGGCGGCCAGTCTCACGGCCTCCGGATCCTGAGAGTCGTGGGCGTAGAGTCGACTCTGGCTTTTGGCCACAGGGAAGAACGGTCTTCCGCCTCCTCACGACCCAGCGAGGCCAGTGGAGCCAGCGAGGAGACGTGACCGCAGTGAGAAGAGAGAGCAGCCGGCTCCTGTCAGGGCTGCAAGGTAGCTGCCGCTAACTCCGGGAAATCGGGCGCCAGTAACAGGTGCTAGCGGTCCATAACTCTTCCGCTTTCAAGCGGCTCCCATAATCCTTTTCGCAAAGAACGTACGTGTGCACGTAACACGCAAGTACGTACACCACGCACGTACGCAGGAGGCACGTACTCAGTCACGCCTATAGCCGTCAAGTCGTTAGGAGTCCACGTATCACGAAGCCACGCATTGACGTCATCACGCACGCACGCACGGCCCGCCAGGAGACGCTGTTCAGTTTACCGGATCTTGACGCGCACCAGCCAACCAGGCCAAGGCCAAGGGAGCTCCAAACCGGCAGCCTGGACCAAGAACCGGAAGGAGGAAAAGGAACCCGAGGGAGGAAGAGGAAGAGGAGGGGCGGGACGAGGCCACCAGGCAGGAGTTTTAAGCCCAGAGCTGCAAGACCAGCAGGGAGGAGCTGGGAGAAACCACTGGGGAGGGGCTGGGGCGCGGGGCTGAGAGGAGGAAGGCGGAGCTGGGGGAGGGGAAGGGTGGGAGTGGGAAAAACCGCTGGGGCGTGGTTGAGAGCGGGGCAGGGATTAGAGGGAGGCGGGCGGGACTGAGGGAAACCACTGGGGCGGGTTGTGGGCGATCTGAGCGAGGAGAGGCTGCAGTAGGAGCTCGCGGACTCCTGATAACGAGCGCGGGGAGGAGGGGCTGATGAGAGGACGAAGGTGGGGCTGAAAGAAATTGCTGGGAGGGGCTGGGGGCAGGGCTTTGAAGCTGGTGCAGGAGAAGCAGGCGGGGCTCAGGGGGGGTGGGGCGGGGCGGAGCGGATGGAAACCTCTGGGGACGGGTTGGGGGCGGGGCTTTGGAAACTGTCCCGGGAGAAGCGGGCTGGGGGCGGAGCGGGGCCGAGAGGAACCCACTGGGTGGGGGCTGGGGGCGGGGCTTTGGAAGCAGAAGCTGGCGAAGTGGGGCTGGGGACGGGGCCGTGATAAAGCCCTGGGGTGGGGCTGGGGGCGGTGCTTTGGAAGCAGCAACAGGAGAAGCGGGGAGGAGCTGGGGAGAGGAGGGGCTCGGGGCGGGGCGGGGCTTCAGAAGCAGCTGCGGGAGAAGCAGGGCGGGGTTCGGGGCAGGACTGGGCTGAGAAACCACTGGGAGGGGCTGGGGGCGGGGCTCCGCAGGGAGCCGCTGGAGGAGCAGGGCGGGGCTGGGAAGGGGCGGGGTTGAGAGAAACCGCTGAGGAGGGGCTGGGGGCGGGGCCTTGGAGCAGACGCGGGAGGGGCGGGGCTGAGAGAAACCATTGGGGAGGGTCTGGGACCCGGGATTTGGAATCAGTGGCCTGAGAAGGGCAGTGGAGAACTGAGCAAGGAGCAGCTGCGGGAGGACCCCGCGGACTCCTGAGAACCAGCTTGGGGGAGAGGAGGCTTGGGGAGGTGTAGGGTGGAATCACGAGAAAGCTCTGTGGGAGGGCCTGGTGCACAGCTAAGCTGCAGGGTGGAGCTGAGGGAAAGCCCAGCGGTCCCAGAGGAGGAGAAGGGCGGGGTTGTGCAAAGCGCTGTGGGAGCAGATGGGGCGGGGCTGCGGGAAAGAACTGGAGGAGGAGGAGCCAAGGTGAAGTAAGGCTGCCATGTGAGAATGGCGGGGGAGGTGCTAGTGCAGAGCTGGAGGAAAGCCGAAAGGTGCTGGAGTGGGCAGAGGGGTAGGAGAAGCTTTAGGGGACTAGAGGAGGTGGGGCTGTGGGAAAAAGCTGTGGGAGGAGGAGGTGGGGGTAGGAAGCTGGGGCTGTGGCTGCAGCGGGAACTGGGCCAGAGCTGCTTGGGGAGCCGCATGCAAGAGGAGGGCGTAGTTGTGGAAAGAACTGTGGGTGGAACTAGTTAAGTGCTGGGTGGAGGAGGGGCTGGGGCGGAAGTGTGGGAGGAACAGCTGGGGTGGGACTGAGGGAGGAGGAGCAGGGGGCAGAACAGCTGCGGTGGAGCTGTGGGAGGAGCAGCTTGAGCGAAGCTGCAAGAAGAGAAGTTGGGGACGGAGTTTCAAGAGGAAAAGCAGGGTGGAAATGCTGGTGAGCAGAGCCGAACTGCAGATGGAGCTGTGGGTGGAACTGGGGAGGGAGCTGAGCCCTTTCTGTGATGCACCCTTAGGCAAGAGTCCAAACTTGCGTGCAGCGACCTAAGGGCGCCTCCAGTGTCTACCCCCAGAGGGCATGGAAGCAGCAAGAAGGTGGGAACACTTGCCTGGGTTCTATGCAGCTCTAGGCTAAGTCTTGCAGGGCTGAGCACCCCCAGGCCTGCTCTCCTGTGTGCTAGTCGCTGTCAGTGCCTGCCAGTGGGGTCCAGAGGGACCGTCTTTTTAACGCCTCTTTTGCAAGTGATGAGAAACATCTACACTCTTAAAAGTCTTGCCTCCTCCGACCTCAGTCGCCCGACACACAGCCCAACTTCCCTGGCAAACTTGCTTTTCAAACTCTCTTCTCCATCTCAGTCAGGGACTCAGGTTCTGTAGTGCTGCCATGCTTTACTCCTCTGTCCCTCCCCTTATCTAGTCTCCCGCATTGACTTCATAAGCCAGTTTTGAGTCCCTGCCTCTGGAGTGCCTGATGAGACAAAACTGCTTCTCATCCTGCATCCCTGCTGCTACTTCCAGAACTCAGGGCTCGTGGTCTGGAGCCTGCACTGTTCCATGAGCCTCCTGACCAACCTGGAAGCCTCTGTCTTTCCTCCCTCAGGTCTGTCCTCCACATTCCATTGGCTCAGTTTCTAAGTCACAGATCTGTCCCCAACAGTCCTCTAGTGAAAACGCGGCCGGGCCTTCTCAGGTTTAAGTCCTAACAGTTCAGGGAGTCGGCTCAGCTCTCCCCACCCTTAAGCCGAACACTCTTTGGGTTCACGCTGTGCTGTTTAGTCACTGGTCCCCACCAGCCTGCTGTTCCAGGTCTCCTTGCTTTGCACCGGTAGTTCCCATGGCCTTGTCCTGGTGCACTCCTGGCCTCCTTCAAGGCACAACTTTAATGTCACTTTCACAGTCCCACCCCGAGTATTAGGGACTTTCGTCTTCAGCTCTGATAGCATTTTGTACATCCCCCATCCGCACCCCACATTAGGCTCTTGCAACCCCTGGTGGCAATTGCTCTGTAAGAGTTTGTGGCTGCCGCAGGGTCTCTTGAGTTCCTTGAAGGCAAGGCCAGTGTTTTACCCATTTCTGAAACTGGGTGCCCAGGGCACAGTATCTGCTTAGTAAGTGTTAAACCAGCAAAGGGCTGCTTTCTTGTTTTTTCTAGTGAGATGCACTTACTTCTCCCTGGAGAAGCTCAAGGAAGCAGGAATGCTGGAGATGAGGTGAGGAGGAGAGGGTCCCTCTTTATGGGATGTAGGCCGTAGGGCTGCAGGGGACCTTCAGATCACCAGTTCCAATTCCTATGCATGCTAGCATGCCCTCCTGGGTTCCTTCCCCCCAAGAATGGTTGCCAGCTTCTGCCAAACACCCCAGAACCTGCTGGGAGTGGTTTCAAATCATGAGTGAGGATCCCCAGGATGGTGAGTTGCTGTTGCTCCTCCTGTGACCTCTTGTATGAAGAACTAGAACTTGCATAATGAGCTGGATAGTCACCGTGTGGCTGCTAGTGGGGAAGCCCGTGGTGGCCACATAAGGGCTCCCTTTTCCAACTCTCCCAGCTGCCCCTTGATTTGTTTTTCTAAGACCACCAGAGCGAGCACAAAAGAACCAGCGAGTAGCAAGGTTAGGAGCAAAACTGCAAATTTATTCTTTGATCACCTAGCTTCAGGGAAGAAGGTGTGTAGGGTGAGGTCTGTCGGCCTCCGGCAAAGGAGGCCGAGAGAGTCTCCTGGTGGAGCTCTCGGGTGGAGTTCCTGATGCAGTCCCGACAAAAGTGGGGGCTGAGGAAGCCCGCGCGGGGCGCTCGCCGGGAGCGGCTTTTCTAGGAGTGGAAGGGCAATAGGCGGGGCACGGGCGTGTCGGGGGGCGTTCTGTAGGTGCGACCAGGTGAATCTTGGTCTCCTCGAATTGACATCACCTGGTGCATGCCCGGTTGGTCTGAACCTTCCTGGGCGCCTTCAGAGGTCTCATCTGTGGTCGGATGAGGAGAGGAAGTCCAAGTAAAGCAGCTGCAGCGGTGAGTGGGCCTAGGAAGAATGGCATCACCAGGCCAGGTAGGGATGCGGGTGGTGTTCAGCTATCCCTGAGAAAGGGACCAGAATGCACCTGAGTCTTGATTTTCATTCCCAATAGCAGGTCAGCACCAGACCCGAAAACGCTCTGATTTCTGCCCTCCATGCCACACTCTCTTCACCTGCTGCCTCCTCATTCCTCCCATTAACAATGTCCTGGCAGGAACAAGACTTTCCCCGCCCTCTCTGCTTGTCTCGTAGCAGATGAGGTCAGCCTTCACCTCCCCAGGCCTGTCCTGCTCCTGCCTTCCCCTGTGGGGCCCTCCGTGGATGCTCTGGAGCCCCAGGCAATAATCAGCCAACGTGGGCATGGGGGGCCTTCTCGGGTTCCTTGCTGTGGTCCCATGAAACCGCTCTGCCTGGCTGTACCCTGCTGGCACACTCAACTGACCCCAACTCCTGGGGCTGGGGGTGTGTCTCCTCAAGGTTTGCTTTCTTATTCAGGCCTTGCTTGCATGCCTATCGTGCCACACATCGTATCTCTTTTAGGAAGTCCTTGCCTTTTCCAAAGATCCTGCTTTGTAGCTGACTGTACCCTCTGCCTGCCTCCCCAGGATACTGCCTCCTTCCTGAAACCAACCCCCGCCCCCAGGTCTTCCTTCCTTCTTCATCCCCAGGGAGCCCCCTGCCAAGCTCCCTGTCCATCCCAGTAACCTTCTGAGCCTTGCCTCCCGTTCCTTCCCCTCCCCTCCCTTCCCCTCTCCCCTGCTCCCCTCCGCTCCCCTCCCCTCCCCTGCCCTGCACCCCCGTGCCCTGCCCTCTCTTGCTCTGTCTTCTCCCTCCATGGCAGGGTAGCCTCCCTGGCCACAGCTGTCCCCTGGGAATTTGCCATCACCCTCCCTCTCTGTGCTCAGTATCCTGACTGTGTAGTCCCTCTGTTCTGCCCACATGCTTCCCTAGGGAAGCATTCTTTTTTGCTCAGCGTGATTTCTGTGTGATTCCTCCTGTTTTCTGAGCCTGTCACCCCCTTCCTCTTCCTTTGCCTCCCACTGAGACTTTCCAGAGTGCAGCCACCTCCCCTCGCTGTCCTTTTTGACTCTGAGGCCCAGGGGGAAGTTGCCCTCCTCTGGAGAGGGTTCACATTTGATCCAACCTAGTGTTCTGGGGCACGGCCAGTCTGGGACCGCTTTGACCCTAATTCATGGTTTCCCTTCAGATGCTTCTTGTTCAGCCTGCCTTCCTCGTCTAGGAAATGGCTTTTGCCCGTTTTTCTTTTCTTTTCTTTTCTTTTCTTTTTTTTTTTAGATGGAGTTTCGCTCTGTTGCCTAGGCTGGCGCAATCTTGGCTCACCACAACTTTCGCCTTCTGGGTTCAAGTGATTCTCCTTCCTCAGCCTCCCCAGTGATGGATGACAGGTATGCACCACCATGCCTGGCTAAGTTTGTATTTTTAGTAGAGATGGAGTTTCTCCATGTGGTCAGGCTGGTCTGGAACTTCGACCTCAGGTGATCCACCTGCCTCGGCCTCCAAAAGTGCTGGGATTACAGGCGTGAGCCACTGTGCCCGGCTTGCCCATTTTTCTATTGAGTCACTTGCTTTGTTGGTATGGAGTTGTAGGACCTCTTTCTGAATTCTGCCACAAACCCCATGTTGGTTTTTTGTATTTCAGAGACCTGTCCGCTCAGGGGCTTATTCTTCCGTCTCTTTGCAGGGCTGTTTTGGACTCAGTATTCACCTAAGCACTCCAAATTTTAAGTAACCCCAGAGGTCATGGAGTGTGCCACTGCCCCTCCATCTGGAGGCTGTGGCGCCTCCCCCGAAGAGGAGGTGCTCCCATGCGTCCAGAGCCCTGCCCATTAGGTTAGAGAGGGCTCCCTTCTTTGCTCTCTTGCACTCATTTGTCCGCCTTTTAGCTTTCCTTTTCTGCCCTGGACTCACACAGGGTCGCGTGAACGTGTGGTGTAGCAGGAGGGGACAGGTAAAGTGGAGGAATAGGAGCTGGAGGGGAGCAGGAGGGAAGAAAAGAGGAGGGGGAAGGGGAAGAGAGGGAGCGGGTTGGAGGAGGAGAAGGGGAGGAGGAGGAGATGAGACCAAGGAGAAGAGAGAGATGAAGGAGGAGAGGAGGACACAGAAAAGAGAAGAAAGAAGAGAGGAGGAGATAGAGAAGAGGAGGAGGAGCAGCAAAGGAGGAAGAAGAGAGAGGATAAGAAGAGCAAGTGAGGAGGACGGGGGCGTAGGAGGAGAGGGGAAGGACAGAAGGAAAAGGAGAGGCAGATGTGGAGGAGAGGAGGAGATGAGAAAGAGAAGCGAAGCAGGAGAGGAGAGGGATAAGCGGGGAGGAGGAAGAGAGAAGAACAGGAGAAGGAGAAGAGGAGGAGGAGAGGGGAGGATGGGGAGAGGGAGAAGGAGAGAAATAGGAGGGAGGAAAGGAGGAGAGGTGTAGGAGGAAGAGGAGAGGAGGAGTAGAGGAGGAGGAGAAGGAGAGGAAGAGGAGGAGATTTGGAGGAAGAGGAGAGGTGGGGAAGAAAGGAGGAGGCGGAGAAGTGAAGAAAGCGGAGAGGAGGAGGCAGAAGAAAGGACCAGGAGGAGAGGAAGAGGAGGAAAGGACGAAGAGGAGGAATAGAATAAGAGGAGCAGAGGAAAAGGAGGAGGAGATGGGGGAGGAGTGGAGAGGAGAGGAGGAGGAACAGAGTTGGAGGAGGTGGAAGAGAGAAGAGGAGAAGGAGGAGAGGAAGAGAGAAGGAAATGAGAAGGAGAAAAGTAGGAGGAAGAAGAGAGAAGAGAGAAAGAGAGGAGAGGATGAGGAGGAGGGGAGGAGAAGGAGAGCAGGAGGGGGAGGAGGAGGAGAGTAAGAGGAGGAAATGAGGAAGAAAGAAGGACAGGAGGTGGAGAGGAGGAGAGAGAATTCGGAGGGGAGGAAGAGGGGAGGAGAGGAAGAAAAGGAAATGAGGAGGAGGAGGAGGCTGCAGCACCCTTATCAGGCTCCAGTTCTCGGTGTGCCCCGTTCTGTAAGACACTCTCCTGTGGTCAACCCTGGCCTGCAGAGGATTCCCGCGCTGGATCTCTGAGGGATGCTGGCGCCCTCTCTCCAGCACATTCCTGATGCTCTTGCTGACGCATGTGTCCTCTGGGCCCTCTCCTGAAACATGATTCTCCAGGGTGTCTTCTGGCCTCACCTCTTCTGTCCAGTTCCAGCAAGCTCACTTTGCTTAGCCTTTGAATCCCTTCCTTCACCATCTGCCATGACAATTCGGGCCTTTCACCGTCACTCAGGCCTGGACCATCACTGATGCCCATCCCATGCCATCCACAGGTTTGCCCCATCCCTTCGGCTCCCTACCAGGGCATTCAGTTGTGTTGAGCAGCAGAGTGTCTCCAAGTCCCTTAGGTAGTTTTTGTTTCTGGCCCCCACTGGTTGAGCTGCATCCGGGTCCCATCCCACAGGGACCCCGCGGCCGCTACAGGTGCATGCTGATCCTGCAGCTCCTCAGGGATGTCATCGCTTTTCCCCTTCCCAGACCCAGCACACCCTGCCTGTGCAGCTCTGTGCTGCACCTTCACTCTAGTCACGGGTGTAGCAGTCAGCTCACCAATTCCTCCTGCTTCCCTGGGACTCGCCGGCTTTTAGCACTGCAAGTCCCTCAGCAAACTGGGACTGTTGGTCACCCTACCTGGCAGCCAGTGATAAGATGAGGGCCACTCCTGGGAGGGAGGACACCTGTGGGGAAAATTATTGTGTTATTTATTTCTCCTTCGGGATAGGGTGTCTGCAGTGCTTCATGGGAGGGGGTGGGCTGATGCTGCAAGCTCAGAAGTTTCAAGGGCATCTAGGGAGACCAGATATTCAGAGACCTTCTCCTAGATGTGCCTGTTCCATGTAT
>NW_022680799.1:0-73082 GCF_009764315.1 Trachypithecus francoisi
CACACAGTGCCATGTGGCCCTCTCAAAAGCTGCTGCCATTCCTATCCCACCAGCAGTGTAAAGAACAGCCCCATTCTTCCACATTCCGCCAACATCAGCTATCATTATCTTTATTATATCATCTTTACAAAATGTGACTAGTGTTATGGGTGAAATACTGTTTCTTGTTGCTGTAACTAACACTCCTCTCATTATTCCTCAGGCTGATCATGTATTCATTTGTTTCTTTTATGCGGTCACAGATCTTTCCAACGGGTGAACCTCTTTTCTTTTCCTGTCGGATTTTTAGCTTTCTTTCCCACCCCATTAAGAACTGTAACCTCTGTCTGACAGACATGCAGTGCCCATTCTTTGGGAAATTCTGAGTGTTACAAAATCTTTCTGTGGAAACTGGAGCTGTGTTCTTTTCCATTCAAACCACTGGGCCTTCCCCTGAGCTCCAGGGCAGTCCAAACCCCACCTACCCAGCCATCTGGTCACCTTCCTCACCTGTCCTAAGCCCTGTTCACATCTACCCTGGACCAATCCTGGGACATGGTGGTTTGACTTGAAGCTCATAGCCTTTCCCCAAGCTGTTCCATCTCCCTGTTCTTCACTAGTGAATGCTTCAGGACATAGCATTGTGTCAGGCACCTCTTGGAGAAGCTCCTGCTTACTCCCCAGCTAGGGTCAGAGCCCTTCTGTGCTTTCCTGAATGCAGCACTGACTACACTGACCTGTTAGTGTTCATTCTGCAGTTACCCAGGGGAGTGGAGTTCAGGGTCAGAGAGGGATGCTGCAGCTTTAACATGGGGTTCCCTGAATTCCTATGTCAGAGCTCAGATTGTTCTGATGGGCAAGTAGGATCTATTGATGGTTCTTGAGAAGAAGAGTGATATCAAAAAAGAAATGCTCAGGGCATATCCTGATGAATAGATGCAACAGGGAATGGGGAACGTATTGATGGCAGGAAGGCTGGAAGGCTGGCTTGAGCCTTGTGGTAGGAATTCACAACCCCATCTGCCCTATGAAAGGTCTTTCTGCCCCTGGCACCCGGTGTCTCAACAGGCAAGAGCCAAATGTACCTCATTACCCAATGGCCGGCACAGCAGGTGGAAGTAAGCAGGGACATGGAGGGTGTGTGTAGCTAGAATAAATGAACACACAAGCACACACATGAATGAGTAAAATCTTCCCCTCCCTGCACCAAGGCTTGCTGATCAGGTCTCCACAGCCTGTTCTTGTGAACCTGCCACCACCCTAGGTCTGCTCTTCTCTGGGATGTGCAGGACACTGAAAACTTGAACCACCTGCAGAATCACCAGTGAGCTCATTATGTGACCTGGGCACTTCCTGGGTCACTTGGGCTCTAACCTGCCCTTCCCCTGGGCTGTCTGCAAACTTAGCACTGCCTTGTCCAGGGCTCTGGAATCTCACAGGGAAGCCTCTGCCACAGGGTTCCCTGCCCTGCTCTGCAGGGTTTGTGGTCAGCAGTGAGGACTCTAGAACACTAGCTCCACAAATTTCCAACCTGACCTTGATTCACCCAGACCTAGGGGCAGAAAGACCTTTTATAGGAAGGTGGGGACATGAATTCCTGCCACAGGGCTCACGTCAGCCTTCCAGCCTTCTTGCCTTCAATATGTTCCCCATATCCTTTTGCATCTATTCACCAGTATATGTCATTTCCTTTTTTTCATGTCACTCTTCTGCTCAAGAACCATCAATAGACCCTACTTGCCCATCAGAATAAATCTGAGCTCCATGATGGAATTCAAGGAGCCCCATGTTAAAGCTGCAGTGTCCCTCTCTGACCCTGTGCTCCACTTCTCCAGCCAGGCCGGGCTCCTCCAGGGATTGAGGACAACCCCTTCCTCCTCCCTCCTCTAGGCCTTTGGCTGCACCGTGCTCTCTGCCGTATTAAGTCCTGGTCTGCAAGGCCTGTCTCCTCTGAGTTGCCTTCCAGTAACTCCAAACCTTGAAAACACATTTGGAAAAACAAACAGCTAAGCCCTTGTGCACTTTAGAGTCATAAGTCTGGTTTATGCAAAATCCAGACCAGTCTCTGTGAGAGGGATTCTAGGATGCTGGATTTCTAAAGCTTCCAGGAGGCTCTGATGTCACTAACCCAGCCAGGTCCATTGCTGTGCAATTGGAAAGTACTGATGATATTGCACCTGGGTTATCCAAGTGATTGGATGGTACACTCCAAGTCTACACCAGCTCCTGATGTCTATACAGTGTACATGCCATCTCTGTGAATAAAAGTAATAGTAATCCCTACCATTTACTGAGGGCTCACCAGGTGCCAGGCATGCACTGCAACCCCTATATGTATGAACTCATCCAGTCTTCACCTCTCACCTACTAGGTCGATATTACCAACCTGGTTTATTGAGAACCAGAGAGGCTAAGTCTTTTGGCCAAACTTGCAGAGCTGGCCAGTGGAGAAGTCCAATCTTGAACCTGGGACTGATTCCAAAGCCAGTGCTCCTTACCCCTGGGGTAGTCATCTGTGCCCCTGGGCCAGCGAGCCTTCGGCCTGGGCATCTGCTTCAGTTCATTCAGTTTTATTCTGTTCTGTTCCAGCAGCACTACTGTTGTTTGCATTTGCTAAGTCCTGGGGATGGAAACATGGGTAAGAAGATGCCACTGTCCTTGAAAAACTTCTTAGGCCAGGTGTGGAGACAGTTCTCAAATAGCTAGTCCCTCAAGAGCTGCGGGGGACACACCTGGGCACACAGCATGAGAGGGACTCGGAGAAGAGGGTAGAGTGGAATGGATCTGCCCTGGCAGTGAAGCAGGCCCAGTTCAGTCTCCAGAGTACAGGAAGCATTTGCACCAGGCCTTGAGGCATGACAGAGAAGGGACAGAGGGCATCAGGCAGAGGAACAGCCTGAGCCAAGGCAGGATGGTGGGATGGGTCTTGTGGCCATGGCTGCTGCACTGGGAACTGTGTGGTGGGATGGGTCTGGTGGCCATGGCTGCTGCACTGGGGACTGTGGTGGAGGATTTGGCTGGAAATGCAGGTGGGACCAGACCATGAAGGGTCTCAAACACAGACCTGAGGACTCTGACCTTTATCCTGGGGGCTGCAGGGAGCCATGGGAAGTACAGGAGCAAGGCTGGTTCTCCTTCACCACTAGCACAAGGCCAGGGAGGCCCTCAGTGGAAGTTTGCTGCTAGATTTGTTGATGTGCTTTTTCTCCTGTCTGCACTAGGGTCAGAATGGCCTGGAGTACTGTACACTTCCTGCCAAGAATAGGAGGCACCACAGCTATAGCACCTCTCTTCCCTTTAGTTCTCTGGAAAGATAAGCAAATTATTCAGCCTCGCTGAGCCTCAGTTTCCTCATCTATAAAATGGGGACAATATACCAACCTCGCAGGTCATGAGGATGTTATGAAATCAGGTGTGCACAACATAACAGGTGCATCTTTGGATTCTATTATTACATGTGAACCAAATGACCTTGTAGAAAAGGCACAGGCTCAGGGGACCAGTGTTTCAATCCCACTTTGCTCCTGTAATATCCACCTCTCAGGGATGATGGAAAGATTAAATTCAGGGAGATGATGCTGATGCAGCATCTGACACCCAGCAGATGCCTAAGAACCTTGCCTTCCGCCCACCTGAGCAAGCATAAGCAGTCCTGCTCCTCCTGCAAGCACTGGGGATGATGCTTCCCACCACCTTAGGACACTGCTCCTCCTCCCACTCTGCAGGGAGCATTTTGTAGGCCTCCGTCCCTGGGCTTGCTGTCTTCTCACTTGCCCCTCAGCACGGGGCAGAGCATACATTCTTCACCCTTGCAAAAAGCTTCTCCATGCATCCCCAACCCCACTTGCTGAGTGCATTCACCTATTGTCTTATTTATAATCAGGACTGAGTTGCTCTCTGCTGTGTAGATGAGGAAATGGAGACCTAGAAAGGGAAGGAAGGACCAACACTTTGAGCACCTGCAATGTGCCTGAGGCAATGTACCCATTAACTCTGCTTCACAACAGCCTGAGAGTGAGGTATTATTCTCCCCCTATGTAAATGTGGGTGTTGAGGCTCAGAGAAGGGCAGTGACTTGTCCAAGGTCACACAGCAAGAACCATCAGTGGCTGAGGCCAAACTCAGCTCTTTCTGACTTCAGAGTGAGGGATTTAGAACAACATTTGCAAGTGGGGTCAGCAGATCCATCCTCCAGGGCTGCTTCGAGAACCAGATGGGTCATAAGTGTGTCAGTGCCTGATGCAGTGCTGGGAGACTGGGAGTAGAAGTGGAATCCCATCCACCTCCACCTAATCATACAGAGAAAGGGACAGGAGACCAGAGGGGCAGTGCTGTGACCAAGCTCTCAGGAAGCAGTAGGCAGAGCCCAGGCCCCTGCTTTCCCATGCCTACCCTTCCCAGTTCAGGACAAGGCTGTGTCTCTAGTGTCTTTCCCTCCCCCCAGAGAAGGGAAACTCCCTGAGTTCCTCTGAGCAGACAGGAGAGAGAATGAGAGCAGAAACTTCCATTTCAGCACACACACCTGGAGCCTGAGGCTGAAAGCTGGAATCTCAGACATTGACACTCAAGGGGGCCCCTCCACAGCCTTTCAGTGCCCTCCACTGGGACCTTCATGAGCACCTTGCTTCCCTCCCAGGGGAGAGGGGTGTCCCAGAGACACTGGGGTCCTTAGAAGGCACTGTGAGTTGGCAGTGACTGCAGCAGCGTGGTGGGGTTGCGGGTGGTGTAGGAAGCAGGGAGGCAGATCACAGCACTCATGATGGCCAGAGCTGAAGGTATCAGAGTCCCCTTCCCCTGCTCTGCAAACAAAACCCACAGCACATTCTCCTCCCACTCCACACCTCCCATGATCAGCAATAGGCTCCAGAGGAGGAGCAGCAAGGCCTCGGGAGGACAGCAGCTGCTGCTGGCCAGGCTTGGTGTTCTCGTGTTGAACTGCACAGGTTGTCAGCATCAGACAAGTCGCTCTGTGGCCATGATGCGTCGAGACAAAGCAAGGTCACTTGGTAGCTATCATGGCTCAGCTCACGCAAAACATGGACAAAAATGACTCGACGCCCCCATCCCCTGTGTCCACGTTATGGCAGCTAGGTCTTTGTCAATTGCAGCATTAGCTTTGGTCTTGTCTTCCTTCCTTCTAGGTAAGATTGAGGAAGATGCTGGGTGATAGAATCCACCCTGCCTCTGACAGCATCCAATCTGGAGAAAAGTCTTCTTTCAAACCTCCCCCAAGGCCCGATACAAGCCCAAATTCTGGAACAAGTCCTTTCCAACAGCTCCTTCAGAGATGCTCCCTGGCTTCAGGCAGTGCTTGCTCCCCTCACTGCAGCAGGGAAACCCAGCTTGTGAACCCCAGGTGTGCTCCAGGTGGTTGCTGGATGCAAGGCATTGACAGACGGAGCCCACTGATACCCCCACCACAAAACCAGGTAAGAGCATCATCCCTCACTTACACATGAGGAAACGAAGGTCCACAGGGTGGGGAAGGGGGGACATAATTTGTCCTTTAAATGCGATACTAGTGAGATGTGGGAGGCAGCACCACTCATAACTCAGCGAAGCAGTGGGACCCTCCCAGGCAGATTGGGTGCATGGTCGCCCCCATTGCACAGCATGGGCAGGAGTGGGGAAGACCACACATGGGTCTCACCACCTCTCCACTGGTCCGAACCCCTGCAGACCTCTGGGACAGGGTTAGCATCTCCCTGCTGAAAGGCCTGGCCATAGGCTCTTGCTTATGTTCAAGGTCCCTGCAGTCGTGGTTTGGGACATGGGGACTGCTCCTGAGATTCTGCACCACACAGGCACTGCACAGGGCTGTGCCATGAGGGCAGACAGTCGCTTTCCAGATAGGGTCCACATTTACCCTACCTTGAGGGGAACAGGTGGTTTTACAGAAAAAAAATTGCAGGTGAATGAAGATGACCCCTTTGAATGTTGTAAACTATTTTATTTTAGCCATTGGTCTGGCACTCATTCTGATGAGGTGACGGGCGTCCCTGCCTTGGTCAGCAGAGCACAGGAGTGTGCTACACCTCCCCTCATCTGAAGACTCAAGCCATGAGCAAGAAGCCCTCTCCTTGTGTCACACCAGCAGAGAGAATGTGCCTGGTGGCACCATTCACTGCAGAGGCAGAAATGACGCAGAAAGAAGAGACAGTGCGCTCCTGGGGTGTGTCCTTTTCACCCAGCATGGGGTCATCTCCCTTCCTTGGCCAAGACCCCCAACCTGAAAACAGAGGCAGAGAACATGTGAAGGGCTCCCATTCCCAGGCGGTCCAGGGTGCAAGCTCTGAGCCTGTGGCCCTGATCACTGCCATTTTCTCCACAGCGTGGCTGCCACCATCCTGGGCTGGGGCACAGAGGGGCTTGGCAGAGATCAGCATAACAAAAGTATCACTGAGATGCTGCAACAGGAAACCGTGATACCTTCATGGGCTGCCAAGGCAGCCTAAGCTATTTGTTGCTGCACTCAGGGTCCCCAGACGGCTGTGTGGCTGTCACTACCTGTGGTGTGTCCATTTTACTTCTCTTCTCCTCCCTGAGCTTCTGCTCTGCACTCCGCCTCTAACTTACAAGAAATCAAGCTCACTAGACTCTGAGCTCTATGGGGTCAAGGACTGTCAGTAGTTCATGTCTCTTTCTTCCTAGAGATCACAGCTTAGTATCTGGCACTTAGCAGATGCTCAGCCAGTGGCAAGAGATTCACTTGCCAGGAAGCTGAAATTCATCCATCATCCTAGTCAGTGCAAATATATTCTGCCAGTGGGGTGTGCGTGTCCTCTGAAGGTGTTTTGTAAATACATACAGGCCATTTAGATATTTGAATGTCAAAGAGTAAAAGAGCTTAGAAAGTAAACATTGGAGAAGTGTGGGAGGGTGGTATTATTTGCAAAACATTCCTGGGTCCTTGTGAGTTCTATATACCCTTGATGACCACTGCCTCTGGGCCAGGCCAGAGACCCAGCTGGACCCAGGAGATACTGAGATGAGTAAATCCAAAGTGCCTCCCTTCAGCAGGAGGCAGGCAGCCACAGCAAAGTGACAAAGGCACAAAACCCAGAGGCAGCAGAGAACCAAGGACTACCTTGTTCCAGGAGGCTGTGACCTCAGGAACAGCTCTCAGAGGAGGACATCTGTGCAGGACTTGGCAGGATAAACACAAATTTGCCCAGCAGACAAGGGAGCCAAGGCCATCCTGGCGGAGGAGAAGAGCTTGGGTGAGAGTGTGAGCCACAGGATTGAGGGCACAGGCATGGAATTGGAGGAGGAGAAAGAATGAGAGGGGATAAAGTAGGGAGGTCAGCAGAGGTCAGTCACAGAAGATTTTGAATCCTGGTGAGACAGCAGTGTGTGCTGCATAAGGGACATGGTCCTGGAGGAGATGCAGTTAGCTCTGAGTGAAGATGGAGCATGCCATCCACCAGGGGAACCACAAGATGCAGTAGAAATAAGAACCCTGAGAAGCCTGCACAAAGGATGAGGGGCCCAAGGGTAGCACCAAGGTGGTCCCTGTCAGAAGTCAGCTTTCAAGGCAGACAGAAAAGATTCTTGAGGGCCTCATCTGCTGCAAACCTCCTCAACAAATCATAGTTTGACTTCAAAGATTCACTAAGGCATACAACTACTGGAAGAGCAATGGTCCATTGATAATAATTATCCCCTAACTGCACATTTCTTTACTACTCTCAAAATGATCTCGGGTCCAGTGTCTCATTAGAATCCCCATATAATCCCATAATGCAGATAGGGAAACTGAGGCCCTGTGATGTCACACCAAGGTTTGCAGCAGTTCCAGGCTAGAAAATAGGGAGTACTTTCAGCTCAGCCCTGGGTATAAGGCCAAAAGTTCCTTTTCGGGGAGGGCCAGAAATGGTCCTCGGGACCATCCAGCAGCTCAGGTTCCAAGTCTTCCTCTTCCTCCTTGGACTTCTCTGCTTCTGTGTCCAAAGCCTCCTTCGCCTCCTCTTTCATTCTCAGGTACCACCACCAGTTGTTGGGCAGCGAGAACTCCTGCTGCTGCCTATTCTGGGGTCCATCCTTCCACATCGGGGCATTGATCACGGCAGCCTCAGAAGTGATCCAGCAGACACCTGCACCACCTGCAGCCCAGGGCTCCTGTTGTGGGCCTGAAGTTCCTCCCTCTCAAATGGAGATGCACTGGGGCTGCTGCCTTTCCTGTAGTCCATGTCCAGGTCATCCCCATACTCACCATCACCATCCTCATTATCATCATCAGTCTCACCTTCACCATTCTCAGCAGCATCCTCATCATAACTATCACTATCATCACCACCTTCACCATCACCATCCTCACCGTCATGATTATCATCATTATCGCCATCAGCATCCTAACCATCACCATCCTTACCATCACCATCACCATGCTCACCTTCACCATTCTCACCATCATCATCATCACCATCATCCTCAGCGTAACTATCACTATCATTATCACCACCTTCACCATCACCATCCTCACCATCCTCACCATCAACATTACTATCCTTACCATATCCTCAGAGTAACTATCACTATCATGATCACTACCTTCACCATCACCATCTTTACCATCATCATCCTCAACATAACTATCACTATCATTATCACCACCTGCACCATTACCATCCTCACCATCATCATCACAACCACAATTATGAAAATCTTGGAGGAAAAGGAGAGGAGGTAGCATATTAAAATACAGGTACTTTGATGAGGAGTAAGAGACAGAGTTGAAGCTGGGGAGGGATATCAAGCCATGGAGACCCTCAGAACATAAACTAAGAAGATCAGCCTTTGCCAGAATCAGAGGCACCTTGAAGAGTTATCAGCAGGAGAGTATGTAGTCAGATTTGTGTTTAGGCAGAACATTGAGCAATCCTCAGAAGGAAGAAGCAGAAGGAGGGAGGACCACGGAGGAGATAGAACCTTCAACACCCACCAGGGTCCTGGTCCTGGGTCCAGCAGATCTGGCAGGAATGAAGGATTGGAGGCTCATGGGTAGGGGCTGAAACCAGGCAGAGAAAGGCCTCAGTCTCCCTGTCACTCCCTTCCCCGCTCCCAACTTTCCTGTCTCACCTTTGCTAATAGGCTCAACATCTCAAACTGCACCCACCCCACTAGATTTGCCCCAATTCCTCCTCCTGTCTCATGCCTGAGGCCCAGGTGACTTCCATATCTGACCAGGTCTACTTTAGGATTTTAATGAGATAACCTGGGTAGAAGTACTGGTGCCCCGCCAGCCACAGCAGGTACTCCACATATCAAGCCATGGAGACCCCCACTGGAGAACTGTCTTCTCAGTTTCTACAGCCTTGGGTTCAAATTCTCCCTAATCCAGATGACCACTGTCTCTCACCTGAGCAGAGAAGCCTCCCATAGGTCAACTGTCCCGGACATTCCTCCTTCCAGATATCAGCCTGATAATTTCTCAAACTGCAAATCTGGTCATGTCCCTCCCTTGTCCCATCGACTAAAGGGTAAGATCCAAATTCCTTGCATGACACCCCAGGGCCTGAGGAGCTGAGGTCGCTCCATTTCCACCTTGACTTTTTCCCGTCCCCCTCTAGTAGCATTGCTGACCCACTTGCTTTGTTCTTTCACCACATGGCTTTGATCATGTTAGTCTTCTGCCTGGACAGTCTTCCCACATCTTCTCCACCTCGTGAATTTCTGCTTAACCTACAAAGCCCAGTTCACCTTCTCTGTGAATCCTGCTTCCTTCCCATCATGCAGTAAATTGTCTCTCCCACTAGACCTCCAGCCCCTAAAAATCAGGGACAGCTTAATGCATGTTGGTATTGGCTACCCCTCGCTTAATTACCCTAATTAGCTAATTCTATTCCCTTGTATTTATGTTTCCCTTTTTACTGAAGCTTCCCACAGGCCAGGCACTGAGATCCAGGGGAGAACACTGAGAGGAAGACAAGCATGAACACTGAAGGCTGCAATGGCACAGACATCAAGAGACCATGTGGGATGCAGGAAGCCTCATCTCTAGAGTGTCTTCCTGGTTCACCATGCACTTTCCTCCCTTCCCTTATTGGAGTCACCTTGTGCTGGTTCTCACAGCCTGTGTCCCTGAAACATGCACTCCCACACACAAACAGACCCATGCTCATCCACGTGTACCTGCCCATACATACAGAGACCTCTAATCTTGAGAATGAAGATCTTGCAAGTGCTATGTGCCAGGCATGATGCCAGGTGCCCGACAACACAAGTCAATATATCCAAAGTATTATCCTTTCAACAAATAATACATCTATAATATTGTATGCATATAAAAAAGCAATATCAATTAAACTCCTGGTATATTAATTGGTTGACATGTTTCTTAATATTTTTCTTAAAATACTTCTGAATAATGTTAGATTTATAGAAAACTGCAATAATAATACTGACTGTCCCATATTTCCCGGATCCAATTTCCCCACAATTAACATCTTATGTTCTTATGGTATATTTGTCACAATAATGAGCCTATGTAAATACAATATTAATATTAGCTAAAGACTACACTTTATTCAGATTTTTATATATTTTTTTTGTTCTAGGCTCCTATCCAGTAACAACATTGCTATTATTACTTCAAATATTTTCTTCTACTCTATTTTTCTTTCTTCTTCTTCTGATATTACAATTATATATATGCTACACCTATTAAAATTGTTCCATAGTTCTTGGATATTCTGTTCTCCTTGTTCATTCTTTTTTTCCTTTTGTTTGCATTTCAGTTTGTGAAATTCCTGTCAATGTTTTTTTAAATTTTTTATTCATATATACATTTTTATTATACTTAAGTTCTAGGGTACATGTGCACAACCTGCAGGTTTGTTATATGCATACATGTGCCATGTTGGTGTGCTGCACCCGCTAATTCACCATTTACATTAGTATATCTCTTAATGCTATCCCTCCCTCCTCCCCCTACCCAACAACAGCCCCGGTGTGTGATGTTCCCCTTCCTGTGTCCAAGTGTTCTCATTGTTCAATTCCCACTTTTGAGTGAGAACGTGTGGTATATTTTTTTGTCCTTGCAATAGTTTGCTTAGAATTATGGTTTCCAGCTTCATCCATGTCCACACAAAGGACATTAACTTATCCTTGTTTATGGCTGCATAGTATTCCATGGTGTATATGTGCCACATTTCCTTAATCCAGTCTATCATTGATGGACATTTGGGTTGGTTCCAAGTCTTTGCTATTGTGAATAGTGCCGCAATAATCATACGTGTGCATGTGTCTTTATAGCAGCATGATTTTAATCCTTTGGATATATACCCAGTAATTGGATGGCTGGGTCAAATGGTATTTCTAGTTCTAGATCCTTGAGGAATCACCACACTGTTTTCCACAATGATTGAACTAGGAATGTAAAATGTTCCTGTTTCTCCACATCCTCTCCAGCACCTGTTGTTTCCTTTTTTATGTTGTTGACTTTTTAATGATTGCCATTCTAACTGGTGTGAGATGGTATCTCATTTGGTTTTGATTTGCATTTCTCTTAAGGCCAGTGATGATGAGCATTTTTCATGCATCTGTTGGCTGCATAAATGTCTTCTTTTGAGAAGTGTCTGTTCATATCCTTTGCCCACTTTTTGATGGTTTTTTTTTTCTTGTAAATTTCCTGCCTCAGCCTCCCGAATGGGTGGGATTACAGGCCTGCAGCACCACACCTGGCTAATTTTGTATATTTAGAGATGGGGCTCTTCATGTTGGCCAGGCTGGTTTGATCTGGCCTCAAAGAACCCACCCTCTTCAACCTCCCAAGTGCTGGGATTACAGGTGTGAGCCACTGTGCCTGGCCTATTTTGGGGATTTTTTCATTTAAAAGTTGAACAATTTTTGGCCAGGTGCAGTGGTTGACTCCTGTAATCCCGGAACTTTAGGAGATCGAGACTGGTGGATTGCTTGAGCCTATGAGTTCAAGACCAAACTGGGCACACAGTGAGATGGTCACTCTTGATTTTTTTTTTTTTTAAGATGGAGTCCTGCTCTGTTGTCCAGGCTGGAGGGCAGTGGTGAGACCTCAGCTCACTGCACCTCCACCTCCCGGGTTCAAGTGATTCTCCTGACTCAGCCTCCCAAGTAGCTGAGATTATAGGTGCCTGCCACCATGCCAGTCTAATTTTTTATTTTTAGTAGAGAACTCCTGACCTCAATTGATCCACCTGCCTTGACCTCCCAAAGTGCTGGAATTACAGGATTGAACCCTGTGCCTGGCCAACACCAACTCTGGTTTTTTGTCTCTGTTTTTTTTTTTTTTTAAATAACATTTTAAATTGTTTTTGTTTGTATTTTCTTACAATTAAATGAACTTTTATAAGGATTTATTAAACTATCTCAGATTTTTGAAAGGCAGACATACTCATTCAGCATTGTTAATTACTTCATAACAAACTACCCCACAACTTAGGGACTTAAAGCAGTGAGTTACTATTTTTCCTGCATCTGTGTGTCAGGAGTTGGGACAGCTGGAATATCATGGTTGGGCTGTTCTCCCAGTCTTATTTTGTGACTACCCATGTGACTGTTTTCCCCTCCAACCAGGTGGGAGGGCCATATAGCCTTCACTTAGGTGGCTGCATGTCAACTTTCCTGACATGGCCTCCACGTGGTATCTTTACAGCATAGCTGGACTTCCCTACAACATGGCAGCTTGCTTCCAAAAGGAGGAAGTAATGGCAGCTGCCAGTCCTCATAGCTCATAGACCAACACTTGGAAACAGTAAGTTCGAAGGCCAGCACAGATTCAGGGGAGGGTAACTCACCTCCACCTTTTGATAAGAGCAGCAGCCTATAGGTACAGGCAGACCGTTGATCATTTTGAGAGCATCATGGAGACTAGCTACCACAGAGACCTTCCCACCACCTGAGGATTAAGCTTTCTCTCCCAAAGGAGGCGTCCAGCAGAACTCCTAGCCCTCCCCATGACAGCTTGCTCTGCCTTGGCCCCCAAATTACTGCAGCCCACACACTGCGCCTTAATGATTTTAGTCCCTTTTCTTTTATCAAGCTGGTTCTAAATTCCTAACTTCAGGAAGAAGCTCTGTCTAAATGGAAGACAAATATTTGTAAGAGCTGTGTTGGAAATGTTCTACATCATTTTTATAGAGACAGATATCTTACTGGGATATTGTTGTCTGATGGCCATCTTTATACTTACTGCTCAAGCTCCACGTGGAGGGAATGCCAGCTAGCGCTGTGAGGGTCAGCTCAGCAGGTGGACTCTGGTAGGACACACTCTGGGTCAGATGCAGCCCGGGCACACTTGTTACATGACCCTGCTGCCTGAGACCCTGTTGTAACAACGTGAATGAATGTAAAACCTGAAACCCATGAGCAGGGAAGAGGGTAGGAAGGAGTAATTTCTCTGTGTTTCCAGATCCCAAGAAACTCTGGGAGGTTGTGGGTCATGGAGGAGGAGGATGACCCTCCATTGCAATCCTGGCAGGCTTCCGAGTCCAGAGGTGCCCATTGCAAAGGAAACCAGGCCGCTAGTGGGCACCTCAGGCTGTCTAGTGTATACCCCAAAGCAAGGAAAGCTTTGCATGTACTTGTCTAAAGAATTAACCAATTGTCTGGAGTGAGCTCATGCCTTCAGTGTGTGTTAGCATCCCAAGTTAAAGCCCTCCTTATCCTGTCATTACCTGGCTCCATTCTCACAGCTGGACCCAATTTGTGCACTCTACAGTGATGTCTGCCTGCAAGGCCCTGTTCTGCATGCCTCATGCATGTGAACTCATTTGATCCCTACTCAGCTGCAATACCATTCATTCCAGTTTACAGGCAAGAAACTCAGGCATGAAGATACTATTGTTTTGTTCGGATGTCACTTTGCTGATGTCAGAGCCCATGCTCTTAGTCACACCTTTTACTGACTCCCGAATCTTTGAAAGCAAAAGATACCCAACACTCACTTTAATTCCTTAACATCTTAATTTCTATGGATGGGATTACTCTCTAAGGGAGACTCAGGGATACAAAAATAGCTATGCCTGGGGTGATAGGCAATAGTGATAATGGCATCTCCAAACATTCCAGCCAACTTCCTGAAGGAAGGTTCAAGAAGATTTGGCACCCATTGAATGAGAAGACAGGGGTCCTGGCACCTCTGTGTCGGCACCTAGAGGGACACTGTGGAGATACATTTACTGGAACTGGATGTATTTCTGGACATTTGCTTGCTTGGCCATTTAAAATTAAATACCTATCTATTTTGCACTTAATATAGTATTAGGAAAAGTAATATGTGTTTCTGGTTTGCAATTTGGAAACTATTTGTACAGAATTGAATCCTCATTAGAGAACAAAGGCGAAACTCAGGGGCTAGGGAGGCTGAGACGGCATCAGAACGGGGCAGACACTTTGGAATTATCAGAGAAGAAGGCCTGGGCTGAGCCACCAACCAGCTAGAATCAAGGGACAAAAAGATAGGCCCAACTGTTCGCCAGGAGAGCAAGGAGAGGACAAAGATGCTCACATGTCTCTGATGAATGGAGATATTTTCCTACCTTCAGCTTTTATTTTTTATTTATTTATTTAGTGAGGATATTGCTCTGTTGCCCAGGTTTGGAGTACAGTGGTGTGAGCATAGTTCACTGCACCCTCAAATTACTGGATTCAGGTGATCTTTCCACCCCAGCCTCCTGAATAGCTGGGACTATAGGTGTGCACCACGATGCCTGGCTAATTATTTTCAACCTTTTTTCATAAAATTAACTCAAAATGGGTCAAAAATGTAAATTTACAAGCTAAAACTATATGTTAGTGGACAGCAAAGGCATACATGTTCATGACCTTGGATTAGGCAACAGCGTTTCTTAGATGTGATGCCAAAAACCACATGCAACAAAAAATAGATAAATTCGACTTCATCAAAGTTAAAAATTTGTACATCATAGACATTGTCAAAATAAGGAAAACAAGAATATATAGCAACTCACATATCAGGTAAGGTTTAATATCCAGAATACATAAAGAACTCTCCAACTCAACACCAAAATAAAAAAATAATGCAACTGAAAACGGGCAACATATTTGAATAAGTATCTCCAAAAAGATGAGATAAAATGGCCAAGAAGTACATGAAAAGATGCTTAGCATCATTAGGGATTGCAAATAACCACAGTGAGATGTCACTTCATACCCATTATAATGGCTGTGATTTAAAATAAGAGACAATAATAAGTATTGACAAAGATGTAGAGAAATTGAAATTCTCTTTTTTCTTGTGATGGAGCCCCTCTCTGTCGCCCAGGCAGGAGTGCAGTGGCATAATCTTGGCTTACTGCAGCCTCCACCTCCCAGCTTCAGTAATTCTGCCTCAGCCTCTGGAGTAGCTAGGACTACAGGCACACACCACCTAGCTAATTTTGTATTTTCCTAGAGACTGGGAGGGGGCTCATCGTGTTTGCCAGGCTGGTCTCGAACTCTTCACCTCGGGTGATCCACCCATCTCGGCCTCCCAAAGTGTTGGGGTTCAGGTGTGAACCATCACACCTAGCAGAGAAACTGCAATTCTCATACATTGCTGGAGAGAATATGAAATGGTACAGCTGCTGTGGAAGACAGTATGACAGTTCTACAAGAATTAATGTAGAGTTACCGTATGACCCAGACGTTTTCTACTCTTAGGTATATACTCGAGAAAGAAACCAAGTCCACACAAAAACATACACAGATGCATACACAGTAGCATCATAACATAATTCCTAATAGCACGAAGTGGAAACAATCCAGGTGTCTACCAGCTGTTGAATGGATGAACAGTGTGTGGAATTTCCACACAATGGAATATCATATTACCACACAAAGGAATGTACGACTGATACATGCTACAAAATGGATGAAGCTTTAAAACATTACGTAAATGAAGCAGTCACAAAAGACCACGTTGCGTTTTTATAAAATTTCCCAAGAGGCCACACAGTGGCTCACACCTGTAATCCCAGCACTTTGGGAGACCAAGGCAGGCAGATGACGAGGTCAGGAGTTCGAGACCAGACTGGCCAATATGGTGAAACACCATCTCTCTAAAAATACAAAAATTAGCCGGGCATGGTGGCGCACAGCTGTCGTCCCAGCTACTCAGGAGGTTGAGGCAAAAGAAGCACTGGAACTCAGAAGGTGGAGGTTGCAGTGAGCTGAGTTTGCACCACTGTACTCCAGCCTGGGCAATAGAGCAATAGACCATTAAAAAAAAAAAAGCCAAAGATGAGTACTCTCTAAATAGAGTTTCAGTTTCCCATGGCTGCCATAACAAGATACCATAAAGTTGGAGGCTCCTATCTCTGGGTCCATGGCTTTGGCCTCGGAGCCCCATGACTCTGCTCTCATGTTATCTTTCCTTTTCTTAAAGAGTAGCACCACACAAAGAAATTTCTGCGTATATGATGGAAGTCATGGCGTTAGATGAGGTTTCTCCACAGATCTTTCCTAGATAATTTAGTCTCTTTGCCTCACTTCTGTGAGATGATTGAGGGGATTCATGAGTCCCATGTTTATATCTTTGGCACTAGGAAAATTTGCAAGGCATGTCATACCATTGACATTCTCTACAGAAGACGCTTTCCTAACTGGATCTTCTAGTTTTAGCATTTTGGTTTTTTGCATGTGAATAGCCTGAGAATTTCCCAAATCATCAGTCTAGGTTCTTTTTGGCATAATAGTTCTTCCCTCAGTTTGTCTATTTTGTTGTACTTTTAAATTCTTTGTAGTACCTCAATTTATCTCTCTCCTCTTGCATTTACTATAAGTGGAAAGAGAACAAAGCTGAGTCTTGAGTGCTTTGATTACAAGTCTGCTCACCTAAATGTGCAAGCTCATTGCTTATGATTCTGCCTTCCACACAGCTATAGGACACAATCCAACTAAATTTTTGCTATTCTATAGCAAAGAACATCTTTGCTCTAGTTTCCTGTAACGTGTTCCTTGTTTCCTCTGTGCCCTTAGAATCACCTTTAATGTTCATGTGTTTACCAACATTCTGCTTTTGACAGTATATGTATTCTTGACAATAACACAGGCTTTCTATTAAGTTGCTGAATTCCTTTAAGGCAGAATATGGATGACAGTGTCTTTAACATCCACATGTCTACCAACAGCCTTGTCAAGGCAACCTAGGCCTTTTTTTAATCATGGTTTCTCACAATTCTACTAGCATTGCTGATTTATTATCCAATTTCAAAGCCACTGCCCCATTTTTAGGTACCCCACTCCTGGCAGGAAAAAATGCGTATGTTTCCTGTGACTGCTATAACAAGTTCCCACAAACTTGATAGCTTAAAAGAACAGAAATTTAATCTCTCACAATTCTGAAGACCAGAAGTTCTCAAAGACTGTACCATGGGCAAAAACCACAGTGGCAGCAGGGAGGCTATAGTAGAGGAACCTGTTTCTCACATCTTTCAGCTTCTGGTCACTACTGGTACTCCTTGCCTTGTGGCTGTATAACTCCAGTCTTTCAAGGCCAGCATCACAGCGTAGATTCTTTCTATATTCCATCTTCACATTGCCTTCTCCTGTGTGTGTGTGTGAATTTCTGCCTCCCTCTTATGTGGCAATTGCACTTAGGGTCCACCTGTTTAACACTTTGTCTCAAGATCTTTAACTTCACCACACCTGCAAAGACCCTTTTCCCAAATGAGGTAATATTTACAGGTTTCAAGGAATAGGACCTGATCTCTCTAAGTACTGTTGTTTAGCCTCCTTCAGGTAGAAAGTTGATGAGTGATTGTCAAGGGCCAAAGATGCTGTGGGAGAAATGGAGTTTTCATTTGCAGTGATGAAAATGTTCTAAAATGGGACTGTACATAGGGGCTCACGTCTGTAATTCTGGCACTTTGGGAGGCCTGGGCGGGTCAATCCCTTGAGGTCAGGAGTTTGAGACCAGCCTGGTCAATACAGTGAAACCTTGCCTCTACTAAAAATTCAAAAATTAGGAGCCGTGGTGCACATCTGTAGTCCCAGCTACTCAGGAGGCTGAGGCAGGAGAATCGCTTTAACCTGGGAGATGAAAGTTGCAGTGAGCTGAGAGCATGCCACTGCACTCCAGCCTGGGCTACAGAGTGAGACTCCATCCCAAAAAAAGAAAAAAAAAGGAAAAAAGAAGAAAATGTTCTAAAATTGATTTTGATAGTGCTGCACAATTCTGAATGTAGTACCAAAAACCAATGAATGGCATGCTTTAAGTTGGTGAATTGTGTATCAGCCAACTTATTAATATAAATTTTAATGGAACCAGTAAAGGTGATGGATGACAGATCTGTCTGCTTGACGGCCAGGTCAGGACAGCATGATTTTCTTGGGTAGAGGACACTGCTGGGGCTGCCCAGTTCCTGCTTAATGAAATTCCACACTTGGACAGAACTGGGACAGAGGCAGTGGAGCAGGCTGTCTGGGGGGCATTGGCCATGTTCTTAGAGAGGGCTCTCCATGTAACTTCCTCCAGGGATCCAGATCCTTGGGCCACTCAGCATGTCCATGGTCCAGGTTCATCTCAGGTGTGTGAGGGTGCACTCGGTGGTGTTAGAGCATCTTGTGTGTGGTCAACACACTCCTACTCATTTTTGTAGTAGAACACAGGCCATAGGAAACCCTTGAAACATGCATGTGATTTTCTCATCACACTTCTGAGTCCAGGCAAAGCAGCTTTGGGCAAGTGGAGCACCCCCCCGGGGAAGCCCAAGTCCGTAACACAAAGGCTGCCCCTCAGAGGAAGGGCTGGCTTGTGGGCGCTGATGGCTTCCCACCACCAGCTGGGCCTCAGCCCTCATGGCATTCCTATTGAGCACTGCGGGCACCCAGGGGTCAGTGACATCAGGGATCCTGCTGCAGGCACACCTGTGCTGCTCACATGGGCACCATGTCCCCACTGTGAAGGATGAAGAGCAAGGTCATCAGGACCGATGTCCTCAAAATACATTGCACTGCACCACCCATCAAGAGTGGGCCTGGTGGCTGGCAGGGCCAGGTAGTGAGTGCCTCCCTGTGCTGCCTGCCACTCTGGGCACCGGAGGTACTTGAGGTACTGCAGCCCTCTGGTGATGAGGTCCCCCCTTTTTGTCCACTACCCCATCATCTGTGATTGTTACAATTGTTGCTGTGTTCATCATCAGTAGTTGTCACTGTGTAGTCTTCTCCATGAACCTGGGCCTGCTGTCGTCTGAATGCTGTCAGCCTTGTAGCTGGCACTGTCCAGTCTGGCCCTGGTCAGCCCAGACCTTAGTTATCCTTCTCTCACATACTGTCCTGGTTCTTCCTCCAGCTTCCTGGCAAAGTTCCTGCTCCCTGAAGCAGGAAGAGGCTGAGATTAATGCCAAGGAAGTAGGGCTGTGGGCCTGGGAGGACTGTGCTGCCGGGTGAGGATGGCACTGACCTGGCTACTCCAAGACCATGAACACAGCTGTGTTGTGGTGGGAGGGTTGGTGTGAGTGTAGCCGTGGCACTCTAAAGATCTCTGTCTGAGGAGAAAGGTGAGCCTGGCTGGACCCCCTGTCAAGGCTGCTATGTCAGGGCAAAAGGACAGTGTCTTGCCCCCAGGAGCACGCAGTCTCGGCAGGAGACCCAGAGTGATCGTGTGTTTGGAAGGCAACTGCAGCGCAGCTAGGGGACCAGAAGGCTCTCCCGCCTCCAGGGAGGTATGTGCGGCTCTGCCAATGCCTCTCTTCTAGGGCAGTTGCCGGGTCCCAGGATGAGCAAGAGTCCTTGGCTGCCCAGGAAGGTCCCTGAAGCAGCAGGGGCTGGGCTAGGGGCCAGGGACTGGGAAGAAATGCCTGATAGCCGGTGAGGAACAAGGCGCACCTATGTGACCTGGAAAGAAACAAGCTTTATTTTCAGTTTTCAACAAGTAGAGTGATACTTAACTTCATCATACACTTTTGTGTGAATAGCAAATAGCAAAATGTTAGAACATAAACAGTTTTGTCAGTTTGGAGATCAAGTACTTTTTTCATCTTGAGTTAGCTGAGTTTAAAAGTAGTGGAATTATCAGGAAATTCTATAGAGAGCCAGTCTCCAGCTGCAGGTAAGTGTGCCTGGCACTGACCAGCTGTGGGCGTAGATGCAGGCGTCTCAAAGCACCAAGCGGTACAGGTGCAGCCTCTTCTGCCACTTGGCAAAGTTCTTCAGGGTCTGCTTCAGTGTGGGCAGGATGGCACGTGCTGCCACAGGCATGGGGCTCAGAAGCAGTCTGGGGGTAGGTAGAGAAACTGTCACCTTGAGTGTCTCCAGGAGTGGAGCATGCTGGGAGTAGGGCCTGCATGGCCCTCACTGGGACCCAGTGAGGCCACAGCCACCTCTGCTTCTGTGCTGCCACCCCTCCACCACTCCCTCCCTCTGGCCCAGGTGATGGGATTGTCCTGCTGTTCTCACACCTGTGGGACTTACCATTTCTTGGAGAGGCTCTTGGTGGAGACCTTGGGGAACTGAATGGCTTTTTGGTCCCTGGATGAAGGAAGAGTCAGCAATGAGCCCCAAACAGGCCCCAGGATGGGGCAGGGGTGACTGGACCACTCACCTGGAAAAGCTAGATCCAGCCTCCTTTGGGGCTGCCTGGGGCCTCTGGCTCTTTTCCCTTGGGCTGCAGCTTTGGGTCCCCCGGTATTATTGTTACCCGCACTTGACGTACTGCAGCTGGAAGATGGGGACATCAGCATGGTGGGGCCCGCAGCAGCGCCAGCTGGCACAGCCACCCCCGCCACCCAGTGCCTCACCTCTTGGGTCTGCTGGATGTTGACATTCCATAGCTGGCAGATGAGAACTTCACACTGCTAAAGTGGTGGGCTTTCATAGGTGTGGATGAAGCGTCACTGGAGGGTGTGCTCCCATCACCTCCCAAGCCCAAGGGTTGGGCTGTGTGGCAAGTACCCCCAGCCTGCTCTGAACACAGCGGCCAGTACCATCAGGGCTGCTGCAGCTTCCCCACTCAGTCAGCAGCCTCATGTCTGAGGCATAGAGAACATAGCCTAGGGCAAGGAGCAGTGCCAGGGAGGGCCCAATTCAAAACAGAGGCCTCAAAGGTGGCCAGCAGCAGCCAGAGCATCATCCAGTAGCTACCCAGGAGGTGCAGGCTGAACCTGGAGTCATGGGAGTGGCTGGCGGCCAATCTCTACCCATGGGGCTTACCAGGTGCCTGCTGGACAGCCCAGGCTCCTGAGATGGTAGAGACAGAAACTTGCTGAGGAAGTCATCCCAGGAATGCAGAGTCATCCAACATCTGGCCTGCAAACTGATGCACAGAATCAGGGGGGCTTGAGATGGTGATGGCACCTCAGGCCTCAGGAGAGCAGCACCCCACCCCCCCAGGCCACCCTGGACTGCACCCTGGGCGGGAGCATCCAGAATCCTCTGAAGAAGCCAGGCTCGTTCTGCCCAGTCATTGCAGTTGACGGCAGACGACCACCAGAAGAGCGCACAGACCAAGCTGGCAATCTCGTAGCCTAAGATGGGCTGCAGCTCTGGGTTCCCCTGGTACTAAAATTTCAAACCTTGACAGCACATTGATGATTTAGAAACCCAGCTCGTTGGCCGGGAGTGGTGGCTCAAACCTGTAATCCCAGCATTTTGGGAGGCCGAGACGGGCAGATCACGAGGTCAGAAGATCGAGACCATCCTGGCTAACATGGTGAAACCCCGTCTCTACCAAAAATACAAAAAACTAGCGAGGTGAGGTGGCGGCACCTATAGTCCCAGCTACTCAGGAGGCTGAGGCAGGAGAATGGCGGGAGCCCAGGAGGCGGAGCTTGCAGTGAGCTGAGATCTGGCCACTGCACTCTAGCTCAGGCGACAGAGCGAGACTCCGTCTCAAAAAAAAAAAAAAAAAAGAAAAAAGAAACCCAGCTTGCACACAACTGAGAGGAGCAGAGCTGCCTCTGCCCATGAGGGAGGAGGGAGCTGGGGACAGGTCAGGGCCCAGCCCATGCACCTCTGGGACAGGGACATCTCAGCTGCTACTGACCCAGGTCTGGGAGAATGAGTCCATCCTCACCCGTGATGCAGTCGAGGAGCTGCTGCTTTTCATTCTCATCCTGGGTGGTGCCCAAGGCAAGTGTGAAGTGTGTGGGCTGCACTTCACTGAGTTGCCAGAGAGAAGCGCCTCTGCCGTCAGCATCAAGGTGAAGGGAGGGGAGTGGTCTTCACCCTACAGGCCTCTAACAGTGCCAACAAGGCGATGGGGGTGTGGCCCTGCCTCCCACAACACTGGCTCCATCTGAGTGGGGCCTGGAACTGGCACTTGGTTGCCAACAGGCTGAGGGAGAGCGAATCCTTTGAGGACGGGGACCCTGATGGCTGTGGGTGGGGCAGGCCCCATAGTTTATACCAGAAATAACAGTTGCAGTTACTCCAGGGCTGCCTCCAGGTACTCATTTGTCTTCTGGACACCATCCTGCCCCATCTTGTCTAGGTCGTTGTCTGGATAAGAGCCGTTGGGGTTCATGGGGCCAAAGCCCAGTCACAACAGGAAGGAGCAGCTGTAGGGCGAGCTCCACACTGGTCCAAGATGGACTTGATCATGTGCTTGGCCTGCATAATATGCTGAGCAAGGCCTAGGGCCTGTGAGGGAGGTACAGGCAGGTCAGTGACAGACTGGCCTGTGCTGCCACCCAGGCAGGCCGGTGGGGGCCCCAAGACCAATGCACAGCCAGACCGCTGAGTGCTAGGAGGAGCAGCTTCTGCCAGGGGACTTTAAAGACTAAAGGATGATCTTCTGAGTGTTAAGTTTTCCAAACAACACTGCCTTTGTTATCAGGAAAAATCAGGCTTTACTGAAATGGGGGAAGGAGACATAGCCTCAACTCTAAGCCCAACCTTGACCTTTCCCACCAGAACACAGCACTCCGCGGGGTCTGTTCAGTCCCATGGCTCCACGGTCCCTGAGGATGTGTGCTGGTGACCACTCACCAGGTTGTGGGCCTCTGGCACACACATCAGAGTGTACTTACAGTCCTGGCCCTCCAGGCTGTAGATGTGGCTCTTCACCTCGAAGGACGTATCAGTGACCTCTGGCAGCCACAGTGACAGGAAACTGCTGGTGAATGTGGGAGCCGTGAGGAGTCAGTGCTGGTGGTGGAGAGGTGACAAGCTCTGGCTCCAGGAACAGCTGCTCACCTGGAAGGCAGGAGACGAACCTGGTGCCCACTTCCAGGGGCACAGAGTACCTGGCTGCTGCCTGCAAAATTCTGGGTTGCCCTTGAGGTGTCTGGAGAACCATGACTCAGGGGTGTCCTCCTGAGGCCGTGGCTCGTAGTCTCCCATGCAGTAGGCGGCTGACATGGGGAGGGCGGGTGGGGTAGCTGGTGGCTCACAGAGCCTCCAGCAGTGTTTGCAGGTGGCAAACACCAGGAGGAGTGACAGAAGCCAATGCCCAACCCAGTCAGGATGAAACAGCAGTGGCCTGGCTCACCACCTGAGGCAGCTGCCACAAGTCATCAGGGAGAAAGTGGGGCTGCAGCTTGGACTGTGCAGCTCCCCTCTATGGGCACACCTGCAGTTCCTTGCTAGTTACAGAGCAGGCAGGGGTCCAGCCAGTCTCACACTTCACGGTGCAGAAACGTCCCAGGAGTCTCCACAGCACCCTTTGCTGGGGCCCACTTTGAGCACATGGTTCCCTTCTGCAGACCTGCCACCCACCAGCTAAGGTCCTGGTCTGGCTGGGTCAGGGTCTGCCAGAGTGGCCCAGGCTGAGGACTTAACTGGATTATCTCAGCCACGTTGGGCTGGGCAAAGACTTTGAACACTCAGAGCATCATGAGTACATGTTTGGGGGTGACCAAGTCTGTGCAGAGCTGGAGGTTGGGGAAGACCAGAAAGGGCTTTGTGTACATAAGCACATTTTCCTGGACAAAGGGTGCCCTGGGGACTGAGGTGGCAATTTGGGATCAGCCGTCTCACTGGAGGCAGGGATGCACCACTCCATGCCCCTAAGACCGCTGCTAGTCTCTGGGCTTCCAGACTCCCTGGCCAAGGTGATAAGAGGTCATACATGATAGCTCAGAGGGCTGTGAGTGGGCATAGAGGGCAAGCCAGAGGCAGGTGACACCCAGGCCCTCTGAGGACACTGCATTCTAGCAAGGCTGAGGCGCTTTTCGAAGAGAACTGAGGCAGCCATGGTGGAGGCTGGCTCAGAGGCTGTGGGGGCCAAGGACCATCCCCCAGAGGATCCAAAGGGGAGGGGCTTGGGCAAGAAGTAAAGAGGTCAGTGGGCACGCCAGGTGCCACGTTAGCCTGGAGGTCTGCCATGAGGATCAAGCAGGGGATGAGGGGAAGACGGCCACTTCTCTGCTCTGTGCTGGTGAGGGTCGGGATAGTTTGGGTGTTGCTGAACCTTCATCTGGACCAGAAGCGGGAGAGGACAGGGCGGATGGGTCATCGGTGTACTGCTTCCATGAGAAAGCAGTTTTAGGGCCTGGTAAAGTTGAGTCTAGGAAGGGCTGGTCTGTGTTCCACTAGGGAAGGCCTGGGAGAAGACCACAGGAGACCATGGGGGCCAGGGCCAGGCTGACCCCAGGATAGGCCGCTGGCTTGGTTTCCTGACCCACAGGAGCAACATCCATCCCCAGGAGCCAGTGGCATGACTGTGAGGAGAGGGGCTGAGGCTTATTTTTCCAAGCCACACCGGGAGTCAATGGAAGTGTCACTGCCGGGAGCCTGCTTGTCAGGGAGCATACTGCCATGGCTGCAGGTATGTCAGCCACATCTCTGGGGCATGAGCTGAGGGCCCAGTGGCTGGGGGCCAAATCCTCTGGTGTCCTGAAGTCCATGTCCCAGCTAGCATCTGGGTGGGGTTGGCTCTTCCTACATCCCCCAGAGGGTGCAGGAGAGATGTGCATAGCTCTGTGAGGTTTGGTTCTGTTGCTGGCCCTTTAGAAGCCAGGGCCATGGGTGGGCTTTTCCCAGACCAAGGGGCTCAGTGCTCCCTGGACAGGTAAGGGTAGAAACCTGCCTGTCACCAGAAACGTGGGACAGGGCAGGGCTTTCCTGTACCTGAGGGTTTGCTTTGGAAACTAAAACAAGCATGTGGCCCTCCAACAGCCCCCTCTTCTCCACCTCCTCTATGCTTCTTGTTCTCATTTGCCACAGGGGTTCTCTCTCATTAGAATACGCAGAGAACACAGACACATATGTGACGGGGCAACACCCACAGTTCTGAACAATGTGTCCAGGGGCCAGTGGCAAAGCAATGCTGCACGAAAAGGTCAAGTTTCTGCTGGACAAACCTTGGGACAGGGGACGTGCAGGAAATAGGGTGACCTGCTGCTTGCCCGGTAAGGAGGCCCTGCTCACAGATGAGCCCAGGGCTCCCATCACTGAGGGTCAGCTCTGCCAGGGGAGAGCACCTGGGATCTCCAGGAGATCAGAGTTAGCTTCAACCCCCGTTTCTCAGAGGAAGAAACCAAGGTTTGGAGAGGCCAGTGAACATCCAAAGGAGACACAGCACACAGGGGGCTGAGCCAGTGCAGCTCCCACGTACTCCTCATCTCAGTCCTACACAAACAGCCCACTATGGTGGGCCTGGAGTCTGCCACGCCAGCTCTTCTGATAGGGGTAGGAAGTAAAGATGGCAGCATGATGGGGCTTCTGGCCAGTCCAGAGAGAGAGGCTCTGGGAGCCCACTGGTCGGGGTGATAAGGCACATGCCTAGCCCTCCAGAGGCCTCAAGTGCCCGGTGAGTAGGAGGGGACTTACCCTGTTCCCTATGCCCTGGGGTGAGATCCTTGTGGGCAATGGATGAGGAGGGGAGAGCAGGGGAGACAGCAGTGGTGGGAAGCCACAAGGGCCACCCACCCTTTGAACTCCTCCAGGGACCTGGTGGCGTGGGAGTGGGTGAAGTCTGCTCTGGCTTCAGGCTGTTTCCGAAAGCATGCAGGTGCTTCAGCAGCGGGCACACCAGCAGTGCTCCTCAGTGGGCCTGAACCACTGCTAGGTGGAGGAGGAAGGCTCAGGGTTGGGAAGGCTGCTGGCCCACAGCATTCAGCCTCCAGATATGACCACATCCCACCCCGGGCTGGTGGCTTTGCTCCCCCATGGGAGGCACGAGCCAGGCCAAGAGTGGGACCACCCTCTGGGTACCACTGTGCCTGGCCCTCAGTGGACGTGCCTTGCACTGCTTGGTCTGAACAACCAGCTTGTTACAGGGAAGTACTTGGCCCAACACCCACACAGCCCACCCTGCGGAGGGCTCACTAAGACACATATATCTGCAGGGGACCTCCTAGCCCTGCTTCTACACCACTGTGCACACGCAGTGGGTGACACAGGCCACAGCTCCCCAGGCTGTGCCCTTGGGCACTGCTTGATCCTCAGAGTAGGAGAAGGCCAGCATAATCCCCAATCTCTGGATCCAGGGTCTCCCACCGGCCTCCCAAGTGAGTACAGAAAGCACGAGGAACCCAGGCACGGTGCCTCAGACGTGTAATTCCAGCACTTTGAGAGGCTAAGGCAGGAAGATCACCAAGGCCCACAGTTTGAAATTAGCCTGGGTGATAGAGGGGTACCTTGTCTCTGCAACAAATTGTTAAAAGTGAGCTGGGTATGGTGGTGCACACCTGTAGTCCTAGTGACTCAGGAGGCTAGGGTGAGAGGATCAGTTGAACTCAGGAGTTGACAACTGCAGTGAGCCAGGATCGTGCCACTGCACTCCAGCCTGGGCGACATAGTAAGACCCTGTTCAAAAATAACCCCGTGGCTTCACACATCTCCTGAATTGTTTCCACCTCCTACTCTTCCTGGACACAGCCAGACAAAGGCTCAGTCCAGTAGAAGCCCTGGGCATCACTCTGTTGCCGATGGATTTGTGGTCAGGAAAACCCTCAGAGGAGCACAGTCAAGCATGTAGGCCAAACTTCTGATTTGCAACCTATAAGCAGCGTCCTGGAGACCTAGCCTGAGAGGAAAGCCTTTTTGCTGGGCATGGACTTCTGGTTGCTCAGTATTGTTAGGGCAGGTGGGAGCATCCAGTGGATGAGAGAAGGGGAATGGGGCACTGAGGGCAGGACGCCGAGTCTGAGTGGACGTGCTCACCTCTCCACGTTGGTTCCCCAGCCCTTTGGGCCTCAGCACATCTGTGCTGCTGAGGCTGGTGCAGGGCGCGGCCTCTGAGTGTGTCCTGGGATGGTGCAGACCCCACAAGGGACACTGCCCACATCACCATACACTCAAGTCTCCCTGTCAGGAAAATGTCCCCACGGGTCCAGGTGGCGCCCCACAGATCAGTGGCTGAGTCTGAGGATGGAGCTATGGGGTGGGAGGCATTTTCTTTTTTGAGACGAGGTCTCACTGTCACCCAGGCTGGAGTGCAGTGGTGTGATCTTGGCTCATCATAGCCTCTGCCTCCTGGTCTGAAGGGATCCTTGCACTTCAGCCTCTGGAGTAGCTGCGAACACAGGCACACATCACCACACCTGTATAATTTTTGTATTTTTTTTTTTTTTTGTAGAGACAGGTCTTGCCGTTTTCGCCCAGACTGGCCTCAAACTCCTTAGCTCAAGCAATCTGCCTGCTTCAGCCTCCCAAAGCACTGGAATTACAGGCATGAGCCACCGTGCCAGACTGTTTACTTCTAGTTATCTGTATCTTCAAGTCTTCGGGCAATAATTTACATTGTTTTGGAAGGAAGAGCTGGGCACGGTGGTTCACGCCGGTAATCCCAGCATTTTGGGAGGCTGAGACAGGCAGATCACTTGAGGTCAGGAGTTTGAGACCAGCCTGGCCAAAAAGTTGAAAACCTGTGTCTACTAAAAATACAAAAATTAGCCTGGTGTGGTGGCATGGGCCTGTACTCTCAGATACTCAAGAGGCTGAAACGGAAGAGTTGCTTGAATCCAGGAGGTGGAGGTTGCAATAAGCCAAGATGTGTCACTGCACTCCAGCCTGGGTGACAGGGAGACCTCCTCTCAAAAAAGGAAAAAGAATAATAAAAAGGAGAAAAATATGAAATATAATAGCTGTACCTATACCGCCTGACTACAAGGGCACCAGCTGGGTAGGAAGTTAGACCAGGGTCCTTCTCCTCCAGTTTCAGCCCTGGCCCACCCTCTGATCCTGGACTGGGATCCTGAGTCTAGACATTCTCCCTACAGCTCAGGGGAGGGGACAACCTCCACATGGGAACTAGAAACTTACCTTTCCTTGTTGGTGCACTTGCCTTACCTCACCTGGTCCTTCCAAAGGGTGTGGAGGGCTCACTGCCCCTGAGCCTGCCTCTGCCTCTGGCAGTCACATGGAGCCCTCTCAAGCTATTTTCTCACAGGTTTGCAGAGCCAAACCTCTCCCTCAGCTCTGCATCCCTCCTGGGCCATGTTCCCCATGGAGTCCCTGGCCACAGTCACACCTGCTTGCTGCGTAAGGATGTGTCCCCAAAGCCCCACCAGTTCCCACTGGGCTGAGCCTCACAGCACCTCAGCTCACCCGCCTGGGTCTTGCTGGTTACCCTTCCTGTCATGGAGTTTACCAGAAGCTTCCTAGACACTGTTCTCTCTCCTTGGTCCAAGCCCTCAGGTCCTTCCCTTTTCAGTGGCTCCTGCATAATAAGAGTGTCCCTATGTGGTGTGACCACCATGCCAGCCCTCCAGCACTTGGGGGCCAACACGTTTTCTCATCTTGTGCTCAAATACCCCATTCGCTAGTGTGCTGCTTCTCAGGTGAATGGGACGGACACGGGGCTGTGAGCACAGCTCATCTCCAGCTCTCTGAGATTGGTTAATTCTGCCATCCCTGAAGTCCCCTACAGGTCTGAACTGCGCTTCACTGACCTCAGATCCGTCAATGAGCTTGTCATTTCTGCCTATGCAGTCCCAATCTCTATGAGGTCACCACGTACTCTCATTTGCCCCTGGAGGTGTGTGTGAATGAACAGGGCTCCCCAGGTGAAGGCTGGCAGGCCCTAGCCAGGCTCTCAAGTACTGACAGCCTCTGTGGGCTATAGGGTCAAGCCCCAGGTTCTTCCCACCCCACTGCCTCACATGCAGGCTGTGGGTCACAGCACCTCCAGGCTGGGTGACAGATACTTCTGAAGAAGGCACAAACCACACTACCCAGAAGTCCCAGGCCTCTGCATCTTCCGAAGTGCCAAACCCTGCAGAGCGGGGGTGAACCTGACCACTGCAGATGTGTGATGACTCCAACTCTTCAAACCAAGGCCAAGCACAGGGCCACCAACGCCAGAGAGCTTGTGATACCTGCAGTGGCCAGCCAGGGCCACATGCCTCTTCCTGGCTCACAGCCACACCCCCACCCAAACCAGGCTAGTCTGCAAAGCCAGGGGCCAGGCCCAGCTGGAGGCTGCCTCCCCACAACATAGGGGCTTCATTCTTTCTGGAACTAGCCTCTGAGTCACCTGCAGCCTGCCCCTTGCTTTGGCAGGCACAGACGTGCATTCTGGGCAGGAGGAAAGGAAGGAAGGAGCGCAGCCAATGCCTGGTAGATGTGGAGAGCCTGGAGGCTGGCTTGGGTAGGGCTGTGCAGGGCGCTGGAGACAGTAGTGCAGAATCTCCAGCTAAGACAACGAAGAGAAGCTGGAAGACACAGAAGAGCAGACAACAAGAGGATGGGGTAGGGAGGGGGAGAGATGGGACCATACATGGGAAGCGGAAATTGAGAGAGCGATGAGAACAAGCCCATAAGTGAGGAAGAAAAACAAAAGCATAGTCACAATCCAAATAATCGCAGTCGCAGCAGCCACAGGTCAGGGCAGCATCCCGTCTCCCCCTCCACAAGCAGGCCAAGGCTGTGGCTGCACTCAGACTTGGAGGCCTGGGTGGATAGACCTAGGTCACCTGGGTGGCCACTGTCACTGGGGCCTAAAAGCCTCTCCAGCTCATTGGAAGGGCCTGACTTACTACCCTTCCAGATAGGACCCAGTCTCCCCAGCGACTCTGAGGCCACACTGTGTAGCACGTGCACACCACAGTGCTCCAAGAGCCCAGGGCTCACACTGGGACATGCTGACAGCCACAAAGATCTCAGATCCTGAGGCTCAGGAAAGAAACCAGTGGAGTGTGTTCCAGGAGGAACACTGCCCAGAAAAGACATGGGTAAATTGACTGGACTTCCCTGGGTTGTCTTGAGAAACTTACCAAATTGGTATAAGACATGATGAGCTGGGCGCGGTGGCTCAAGCCTGTAATCCCAGCACTTTGGGAGGCCGAGACGGGTGGATCAAGAGGTCAGGAGATCGAGACCATCCTGGCTAACACGGTGAAACGCCATCTCTACTAAAAAAAATACAAAAAACTAGCCGGGTGAGGTGGTGGGCATCTGTAGTCCCAGCTACTCGGGAGGCTGAGGCAGGAGAATGGCGTGAACCCAGGAGCTGGAGCTTGCAGTGAGCTGAGATCTGGCCACTGCAGTCCAGCTCGGACGACAGAGCAAGACTCCGTCTCAAAAAAAAAAAAAAAAGACATGATGAAATGCTATGTGTCTGAAACACAATCAGTATTCCCACCATGGGTGGCTCTCTTAAAAACTGAGGAGGAAGACAGGTCCCCAAGGGTAGCACAGAGAGGAGCACAGGCCCAGGCCACCAGCCCTTGCCCTCCACCCCCACAGTCTGGAGGTCAGCTGAGGAGGTGTGCATATCAGCTCTGACTCCTGGAGGCAGCCTCTCCTACTGTACCAGGAACTCCCACCCTCCAGATAGGATGGGCTTCCAAAAGCAGGAGCCCCCAAGGATATGGCCACAGTCATACACACCAGCCAGGTTCCTGCTGCCTCCACACCACACAGCGCCATGGTCTGTAAAATCATGACTTCAGCACAGCCAGAGCTAGCCTGGCACACATCCTGCCCAGAGAGCACCATGCCTCCTGCCAAAGCAGCATGCCTACTGTGCTCCAGGTCAGGAGAAATCAGAATACACCTGCTAGACACCAAGACAGCAGAGAGTGAAGAAGCGGGGCAGGGAGGTGCTGCTCTCCATAACCTTCTTGTGTCAGATCTGGGGCTCAGGGAAGAATCAGACACAGTTCCTCAGCGTGGTCTCTGCCCTTGCCTGCAGGAACACAATGGCCTGCAGCACCATGGCCATCCTTACTGCCCACAGGGCCATTGGGCAGCAAGCACACATTCTGGACTCAACCTGGTGAGGAAGATACCCCCGGAGCCTCACTTCTTGCATCTGAAAATAAGTACTAGGAGGGACAGGCAGGAATTTCTGCATGGCAAGTACAGCACAGGCCCAGGCAAGTGGCAAGGGGCTTTGGAGGACACGGACCTCCATACCTGCCTTTTGCCAGCTCCGACCCAATTTTCTCACATTTTGTGTTTTACCTCAACTGGAAGAAGCAAAGATTGGAACATCTCTGGGTACTTGGTTTTGCCACTGCAAGTCATTCTGAGCAGGGCCCACCCACCCCAAGGTCTGGCCAAGAGTAAGTGAATGTAGAGAATGGAAAGGCGTCTCCTGCTTTCTACAGGGACAGCCACCTGCTCTTCCCCCTGACCCATGAGGACACGGAATCTTCACAGGTGACAGCCTAGAAGAGCCTTTCTGGCTGGCCCTTGAATGTAGGTGTGTTTCCACTTGCTCAGAAGGCAGAAGGAGCAACAGGAACACAATGCAGTGCAGCAGTTTCTGCTCCTGCTGAGCCATGAGCACATGCTGGAGCACTGAGAGCATCCCAGAGCCCACAGGATGACACCCTGGGAATAAGCAGGCCCCCAAGCGCTGGCCAGGCACATGAAGCAAGTCTGTGCTGGAAGCAGGAAGGGTGCTTTGTGACTCAGGAGGCCCAAGATGGGGTCCTCAGCTTTTCCCCCTTTTCCTCTCATGTGATGTTGAGGGTGAGGATTTGGGAGACCCTGCACTCTGAGACAGCCTCCACACAGCAAAGCCTGAGGCCAGGGAATGGGCTGCAGAGACTGTGGAAGGAGACCCACAGCTCTTCCCCAGAACCAGAGGAAGAGTGATAGCATGCTCCTCTGAAATTTAACTACTATCATCCACAGAGCCTTCATTCTGGAGGAAGCCCTCAAGAATTTTGTCAGTGACAAAGCCAAAGTTTCCCAAGCACAGTGATGCAGACACTGGGCACCAGACCACGTGGCTGATGCCACCTCAATCAGGGTCCCAGATGTGCGTGAGTCAAGCCACTCCATGGTGGGTGACAGACTGGAGATCTACAATCCCCAGCTGCTTTGTCACTCTGACTAGTCCAGGGGGGTGCTAGCTCTGGGGACTGCAACAGCAGGAGCAACCCAGGGCTCCACCACCTCCATGCATCTGCCAGCAGTGTGCAGCCCAAAGAGGGACTGGGGAGTGGCGAGGCGGAGGGAGAGGGGGCGGGCCAGGCCTCGTGCAAGAGGGCACCAGCCCCCACCCACCATGAGAAGGGCTCTTGCTCATGCTCTGGGGGAGGCGGGGGGAGTGGGGTGGACAGGCAAAGGACGCTCAAGGTCACCATAGCGAGCAGGGGTCTGCCCGCAGGCAACTATGAGAAAACACAAAGGAACTGTTGATGGTCAGGAGACAGCAGAGAACCTGGCTCCCAGAGACATCACAGCTACCCGACTCCGAGAGCAAGAGCACCACAACCTCATCTGTTTCCCTGCCAGGGAGGGGTTTCCGGAGAGGCCAGACCTCCATGCTTCAAGTATCCACACACCAAGGTGCAACGCTCCTGCCCCCCCAACCAGTAACTAGAGAACTATGGCCACCTGTTGTTTGACTTCTGAGTGAGGGGTGGGTGATGGGTTTCTATTCTCGCCACCAGCCTGTGCAAACTTCACTCAGAGGCAGGATAAGAAGCAGTAGGGTGAGCAGAGTCAGAAGCACGAGATAGGATGAAAAATTGTGGAAACATACCCTGGCAGGAGGGGACTGCAGTTTTTGGCACATCTCCAAGGAATACTGGTGAAGCCATATTTCAACAAAAAACCGCAAAAAGCTTTAGCTAGTCAAATTATTCCCAACAATGGTGCCAAGACCATTCAGTGGAGAAAGGACAGTACTGCAAACAAGAGAGCTGGGAACACAGAACAGCCATATGCAGAACAATGAAGCTGGGCCCTTCCTTCATACCATCACCAAAAACTAAGTAAGTGACTCAAGGATAAGAACTAAAACCATAAACTCTCAGAAGAAAACATGGGAGAAAGCGTCATAACACTGGATTAGGCAATGATTAATTAGATATGCCTAAAGCAAAGGCAATGAAGGGAAAAAATAGACTAGACTTCATCAAAATCAACACTCTTGAGCATCAAAAGATATTACTGATGAAGTAAAAAGGCAGCCAGCAGGTGCGGTGGCCCGTGCCTGTCATCCCAGCACTTTGGGAGACAGAGGCAAGTGGGTCACTTGAGGTCAGGAGTTCAAGACAGGTTTGACCAACATAATGAAAACCTGTCTCTACAAAACACAAAAATTAGCTGGGTGTGGTGGGACACACCTATAGTCCCACCTATTTCGGGGCCTGACGTGGGAAGGTCACTTGTTCCCAGGAGTATGAGGCTAAAGTGAGCTGAGATTGCACCACTGCACTCCAGCCTGGGCAACAGAATGAGACCCTATCTCAAAGAAAAAGTAACTGAAGTGTCCACTGAGAGATGAGTGGATAAACACAACGTGTTACATCCACATAATGAAACACTACTCAGCCGTAAAAAGGAAGGACATTCTGATACATGCTGTAACATGGATTAAACTTGAGCCCATCATGCTAAGTGAAACACGCTAGTCACACACAAATAAGTACTGTGTGCTGCCGATAAATATTCTAAATAAAGGAGTCAAATATATAGTGGAATAGTGGTTGCCAGGGGCTGGGTGGTGAATTGTTTAATGGTTCAGTTTCTTTTTTTTCACTAAAGAGATAGGGATCTATGTTGGCCAGGCTTGTTTCAAACTCCTGGCTTTGAGCAAGCCTTCCCTGCTTGGCCTCCCAAAGTGCTGGGATTACAGATGTGAGGCCCCCATGGCCTGGCCGATTCAGTTTCAGTTTTGCAAGGTGAAAAGCATTCTGGAGATGGGATGCACAACAACGTGAATGTACTTTACTGACTGTACACTTGGAAATAGTTAAGACAGTACATTTTATGTCTATTTTATAATTTTTTTTCTTGATTAACAAAAACAAAAAGGGCCAGGTGTGGTGGCTCACACCTGTAATCAGCACTTTGAGAGTCTCAGGAAGGTGGATTGCCTGAGGTCAAGAGTTTGAGATCAGCCTGGACCAACATGGTGAAATCACATCTACTTAAAATGCAAAAATTAGCCAGGCATGGTGGCAGGCACCTACAATCTCAGCTACTCGGGAGGCTGAGGCAGGAGACTCACTTGAACCTGGTAGGTGGAGGTTGCAGTGAGCTGAGATCTCACCATTGCACTCCAGCCTGGGTGACAGAAAGAAATTCCATCTCCAAAAAAATTTGAAAAAAAAAGGCATTAATACTTTGGTACAGAAAACAGCAGAACCTTCCAGTTCTGCTCTGTAAGCCTGTGTCATGGTCTCCTGCCCACTTCATGGCCAGCACAGACCACAGTCCACACACACCTGAGAGCCATTTGGGCACCATGGTCCCCTCTGAACAGGGGTCATGGTTCCTACCATTCCACCCCTCGAGGAAGCTGTGAAATGGCATGGAGGCTTCAAAAAGGGCAGCATCCCACATACTAAGAGTTATGTACAAGGTGGTAGAAAGAATCCTATCTTATCTACATACCAGCCTGTCAGCAGTGAGGCTGTGGCTTCCAGGTCAGCCCTAGGATCCAGTGTCAGAAGCAGCACCTGCTGAATCTCTCTGAGGTGTGCCTGGAAGACACAGCCAGGACCTGGGAGATGGCCAGCACTCAGGAAGTGAGCCAGCCCATACCATCCTGAGAGGCTGGAGCCCCTCTGGGCAGACAAGGGACTCTGTCACCTACTACTTGGATGCCTTGAATTAATGGAAGGCCTGTGGATGCTGCACAGATCCCTACCCATTCGATGTCATAGAAATGTTACTGGGGAAGAGCTTAGTATCCACATGATGGTAATCACAGGAAACATCTCCAACAACAAGGGAGATGGAAACGAAAAGACAATTATATCACCACGGGCAAGATGAAACTACTCTCATGGAAGGGGATCCTGGGATGAAAAACATCATCAATGACCTATAAGTTAGAAGGATGTGCAGATTTATTTTCATGTTTTCTGAATGTCATAGCTGGAAAATACCAACAATTTAGAATCAGCCCCTTCCTGAGGGGCCATCTCTGGGATTCTGCCCCACATAGTGGAAGGTGGCTGAATAGTTTTTTTTGTTTGTTTGTTTTTTCATTTTGTCTTTCTTTTTGAGATAGAATCTAGCTACCCAGGTGACTAGGTAGATAGAATCGTCACCCAGGCTGGAGTGCAATGGCACAATCTCAGCTCACTGCAGTCTCTGACTCCTAGGTTCAAGCAATTCTCCTGCCTCAGCCTCCCAAGTAGATGGGACTACAGGCACCTGCCACCATGCCCAGCTAAATTTTGTATTTTTAGTAGAGATGGGGTTTTACCATGTTGACCAGTCTGGTCTGGAACTCCTGACCTCAGGTGATCTGCCCACCTCAGCCTCCCAATGTGCTGGGATTACAGGCATAAGCCATTGCCCCCAGCTGGCTCAACAGTTTCTTTTGAAACAGAAGCTGAGACCAGCTCAGCTCTCACCTGGAGCAGAATTTCTGACCTCCAGATTTCATGGGAGGTGGGGTCTGCATTCACAGACATCTGGTGACAGATTGTCACTTAAGGAGGCTAGTGTGCTGGAGCCTGTCGGAAGCAAAGGGAACGACTGGTGTCCTGAGGTAGACACAGAAACAGGCCAAAGTTACAGGTTCCCACTGGCCTAACCGGATTGGGGCAATCTGGACATCAAAAATAATGACAGTAGGGACAGATTACAACTTGTTGAACAGCACAATGCCCCTCCCCGCTAGCCCCCAATCCACACTGATCTACCTGAATAAATAAATAGCAAACAGAGAAGTCTTCCTTACCACAGAGTGACCACTAACCCAGTAATTAATGAAGGAGGGATGAAGTTAGAGAGCCAGCATTTGGCAACCGCCCTATTAATAGCTGATTTGGTCAAGAATCAACAGTGAGGCTGGGCATGGGAGCTCACACCTATAATCCCAGCATTTTGGGAGACCGAGGCAGGATTTCTTGAGATCAGGCATTTGAGATGAGGCTGGGCAACAAAGTGTGAGACACTGTCTCAACAAAAACATTAAAACATAAAATTGCTGGGCATCATGGCATCTGCTTGTAGTCCTAGCTACCTAGAAGGCTGAGCAGGGAGAACGGCCTGGTCCCAGGAGTTGAGGCTACAGTGACATATGATCCTATCAACTCCACTCAAGCCTGGGGTGACAGAGTGAGACCCTGTTTCTGGGGGGAAAAAAAGGAATTTCCAACCTGGGCAACGTGGCAAAACCCTGTCTCTACAAAAGATACAAAAATTAGCCAGGTGTGGTGATACCTGCCTGTAGTCTCAGATACTTGCGGGGCTGAGGTGGGAGGATCACTTGAGCCCAGGAGGTTGAGGGTTGTGTGGGTCGAGATCGCACCTCCTCACTCCATCCTGGGGTGAGAGAACAAAACCCTGTCTCAAAATAAAATTAATTTGAATAAATGAGAGAATCAACAGTGGATATTAATACTAGTGATAATTACAAATGCTCCATACATATTCCCAGTAAATCCTTATTATCATTTTGTTGTTGCTGTTGTTGTTGTTTGAGACAGAGTCTCATTCTGTTGCCCATGCTGGAGTGCAATGATGCAATCACAGCTCACTGCAACTTCAACTTCCCAGACTTAGGCCTCCCAAGTAGCTGGGACCACAGGTGCACACCACCATGCCTGGTTAATGTGTTTATTTTATTCCTTGGTCTCTCAAAGTGCTAGGAGAGGTCTTGGTTTTATACAGTACCTTTAACTGAAACCAACTTGAAAGCAGCCATGCTAGGGGAATCACCCTGAGCCCAGGGAAATCCATCCCATTAAAGCAAAGCTCTGGTCCAAGTGTGGTTGCAGATCATTCTCTTCACAAAAAAAGAGTAAAATAAATTACAAATCAAGGAAACTCTGAACAAGTGGTCTTCATCCAAATGAGACTCTTGTGGTCATAAGGAAAGTCTCAAGCACTCAGACTATGGCAGGAACCCAGTCATGGAATTGGCAGTTAAACCCAAGAGCAAGAGGCTTGACCACTATTGGCATAACACCCAGGTAGGTAGGAAACAATGTAAGAGCTTCCAAAATCAAAATCAGAATCCCAATTCCAGGACTTGGTGACTGCAATACTTCCTGTCACCATCTGGGGCAGCTCAGATGTATGGTCCAGCATGAACACACCTGGAGGATGAGTCGGTGAGCCCCTGCTACTGCTGGCAGTGTCAGGGCAGACCAGGTTTGCTATCCATGCCAGGTATGGACCAGCCATGCCTATCTTTCCCTAAATAGACACGTGGCATGTGTCCTTTCAAAACATTCCATTGGCAGTATGCTCCTTGCATGTCTTCATTCCTGGGACATATCCTAAAGGATCCCCTGCACACTGCCAGGGGCTTCTGGAGCATGACCTGTCTTTAGTGGTTCTGAGCCTCAGGACTCGGGTCTGATGCAGGGCCTCTAGATGAAGCAGCTTTGATGGAAATGTGTAGACACAAATATTAAGGAACACGAGTACAGCAGGTGCTGCAGTTACAGGGCTCGCCCATTCCTAATCATTGTGCTTTGTGTCTCCTCAGAGAGAAAAAGACAGCACTGCTCTCAGGGGAGGGCCGGCCCTGGAAGAATGCAGCAGCCATAAAGGATCCAGCCAGAGGATGCCGTATCAGCCCAGCGCTCCCAGGCTGCCCAAAGAGGGGGCAGGTGTGGGAAGAACCCTACATGAGGCAGCTCCTAGGATGGGGCAGAGACTTGTCACATCACTGACCCCAACAAAGGCTATGTGTTATCTCCTTTGGTTGATAATAAACCTTTCTGAGATGCAGAGGGTCCGGGTCAGACGTTCTTTACTGTTTTTTGATAATATTAAGGCACAGATTTAGAATGAGGTTTTTGTGCCATTCCTGGTTTTGCCAGAGCTGAACTAACCAGGTCCCTTCACCAAGGGTCAACTTCCTGGACCTGATATGGGTTCTGAGAAAAGGCATCTGGATTGCCAGGTCTTTTTTAAGATATCAGCAAGCTTCATTTGAAGTGAAAATGAGAGGTTTTCTACCAATATCATTGATTGACAGTGCTGAGGGGTAGGGTGCCCGTGTGTGTGCACAGAGGGCAAATGCTGTCTTTCAGCTTACCGTGGAAGGATGGGTGTGTTGTGACCTTCCGGGGGTCACGAATGCTGTGCAGAACACTGTAACATTCTTTCCCCCTTCTAAAATGTTCTGACCTTTCACATTTGACCCACAGCTTTAGGGATTTCATGGACAAGCCCCATCCACAGACCTCAGATTTAAACACTCCACTTCTAGGCTCTTCTTTTTAGCCAGCATTGCCCATCAATAGAGAAGGCCCCAAAATTGCAAATTCAGTTGAAACCCTGACTCTGCTTTCCTAGAATTTAGGAAATCTATACACTGAACACTTGGCTTTGAAGAAACAGTTTTCTCCATATCAAGTTACTTCCATGGCAGCTCCTTAATTATGTACCGTCCTGCTGCATGCCACCACACACCAGCAGGGCAGGCTGGCACCCCACCACTGTCCATGCAGGGTCTGGGATCCCACTTGCTCCTGTAGGTAGGGTGAAGCAGCACCACACTGAGGTATTGGTTTTATACAGAACCTTTAATTGCAAACAACTTGAAAGCAGCCATCCTGGGGGTGGCAGGCCAGGGCCCACCACATCCTCCCCTCAGTGTTCTTCACCTTCTCAGCCTCAGCTTCCACAGAATCCATGCCCACCTCTTAATAATCCTTCTCTAGAGCTGACAGGTCCTCGCAGGCCTCAGAGAACTCTCCTTCCATGCCTTCTCACATACCTGTGCACAAAGACCTGCTTGGCATACATGAGATCAAACTTGTGGTCCAGGCAGCCCAGGCCTCTGTGATGGCCGTGGTGTTGTTCAGCATGCACACAGCCCACTGTGCCTCCGCCAAGTCTCCCCCAGGGACCACCGTGGGGAGCTAGTAGTTAATGCCCACCTGCCAGAGAAGAGGAAGAAGGCAGTCCATGAAGCTTATATCAAACCTGGAAATGGTGGCTACTTTTCCTCAAATGGAAGACACCCTATAGGTGAACAAGTGAATTCTCAGTTCATGCCACAAATGTCACTAGGCCCTTCTCTGTGCCAGGCAGGGTGACAGTTCCAGACAATCTATGTTGCCCAGGCTGGCCTCAAACTCCTGGGCGCAATTTATCCACCTGCCCCAGCGTCCCAAAGTGCTAGGATTACAGGAATGAGCATGCCCAGCATTTGTTTTTGTTTTTGTTTTTGTTTTTTAGAATAAGGTATTTTCTAAAGGATTTTTGTGCCCCTTTCTTGGGTGGTAGAATTCATGTGGAAAAGGTAGGTTCAATGTAGTAGGAACTTTATGAGCATTCTGGGGAATTCTGTAGGTGGTGTATATATTTTATTTTAACTTGGGCATTACTATAAACTGCTTCACTACGATCTCTACTCCACTGTCTCATGGAGTGTTTGATTTAAGAATGAATTTTTGTGATCAAAACAGTAACAGATGTGGTGGCTCACATCCATTATCCCAGCTCTTTGGGAGCTCAAGGCGGATTGCTTGAACTCAGGAGTTTGAGACCAGCCTGGGCAATGTGGCAAGACCCTGTCTCTACCAAAAATACAAAAAATTAGCTGGACATGGTGGCATGCACCTGTGGTCCCAACTACTCAGGAGGCTGAGGTGGGAGGATTGCTTGAGCTTGGAGAGCAGAAGTTGCAATGAGCCAAGATCCTACCACTGCCTGGGTGACAGAGTGAGACCCTGTCCAAAAACAAACAAATAAAAACCAGCAACATCTTTATTTCTCTCCTGGAAAGCCTAGTCATGTTGGCCTGGGTTTGCCTCAGACACAAAATCTCTCCCCACTTTCCACTGACACAAAAGAAACCTTGCTGTCCCTTTTCAACTTTATCAACAGCTGGTTACCAAATCTTGTGGCATCTCTCTGTTGGACCTGTGCATCCTTGTGCTGTTCCCTGCTGCCTCTGGCTCCCTGCTGCTTCTGGCTCACACCCCACCGTATCTTGGGGAAGACCACTGCAGTCGGCTTTGACTGGGATTTCCTACCCTGGGTGTCTCTTCCTCATCCTCAGGGGTTAGCACAACTGCCGGACTAGCCACCTAATTTTGTAAGGTTTTGTCTGAACACAGTCACCACACCCCTTCATTTGCAGATTGATTTTGCTATCCAACAGCAGAGTGTGGTAGGTGTGACAGAGGTCATGTGACCTGTAAAGCCTAGAATTTGTATGATCTTGTCATTTACTTATTTATTTATTGAGAGAGATTCTTGTGCTGTCACCCAGGCTGGAGTGCAGTCGCATGATATCAGGTCACTGCAACCTCCACCTCCTGGTTTCCAGTGATTCTCCTGCCTCAGCCCCCTGAGTAGCTGGGATTACAGGTGCCTGCCACCATACTCAGCTACTTTTTATATCTGTAGTAGAAACGGGCTTTTGCCATGTTGGCCAGGCTGGTGTCAAACTCCTGACCTCAGCTAATCCGCATGCCTTGGCTTCCCAAAGTGCTGGATTACAGGCATGGGCCACTATGCCCTGCCAATTTTTGTACTTTTAGTGGAGAGCTGTGATCACCACACTGCACTCCAGCCTGGGTGACAGGTAAGATTCTGTCTCAAAACAGTAAATAGTGCCGAGTGCAGTGGATCAAGCCTATAATCCTAGCATTTTGGGAGGCTAAGGCAAGCAGATAACTTAAGGCCAGGAATTTGAGACTAGCCTGGCCAATGGTGAAATCCCATCTCTACTAAATACACAAAAGTTAGCCAGGTGTGGTGGTGCATGTCTGTCGTCCCAGCTACTTGGGAGGCTGAGGTGAGAGAATCACTTGAGCCTGGGAGGCAGAGGTTGCAGTAAGCCGAGATCACACCACTGCACTCCAGCCTTCTCAAAAAATAAATAATGAATAAAACTAAAAAATAAGTAAATAAAGCTCACCACAGATATATAGTGTAATGACTCAGAAAAAGAGTTCAAAAGACATCACTGGGCCAGGCAGTGACTCACGCCTCTAATCCCAGCACTTTGGGTGGCCCAGGTGAACGGATCACCAGAGTTCTGAAGTTTAAGACCAGTGTGGCCAACCTGGTGAAACCCTGTTTCTACTAAAAGCACAAAAATTAGCCGGGCATGGTGGTGGGTGCCTGTAATCCCAGCTACTTGGGAGGATGATGGAGACTGCAGTGAGCTGAGATCACATCACTGCACTCCAGCCTCAAGCTATCCACTCACCTCAGCCTCCCAAAGTGCTGGGATTTTACAAACATGAGCCCAGCATAAAATATTAATTTTGAGAGGATATCTTACTTCCTAATTTGTACCCTCTTGGAGTGTTAAATGACATTTTCAATATCTAAAAGCTGTAAATACATGCTTGTGTTTCACCTCAGGTTGTCCCTGGTACGTCCTTCTCCTCCTAAGATGCACAGATACATGGAAACCCATGTCAAAAGACACAGTTACAATACACTGACTTATAGATGCCATGAACTTTTACTTGGGATTCACAAACAAGGCAGCCTCCATTGTGTAAAACAGAATGAGAGCCTTTCTGCAATGCAGTGGGTTTTGTGTAAGGTAAGAACAAATAACAGAACTAGAGAAAAAAGAACTGAGGCCTCACGGTGCATATCTGTAGTCCCAGCTATGTGGGAGGCTAAGGCAAGAGGAACATTTAAAAATTTTTTTTAATAAAAATAAGAAAGGATTGGTGAACATCAAGTTATTTAGACTGGAGTCTCCTGTTTTCAGGAAAAACAGACTCACTTTGAGATTTATCTGCCCTGTTAAAGTTTCAGTGTGATAATGTGGCATTTAGCGTGAGTGACTGCATTGGTTTGGTCTGGTCTGTTGAAGGGCTAGTGCAGAAGTTCAGTCCAAAGCAATACCATACATAATTTTGGTTTAACAGAAACAATTAAGATAGATTCCATTTTCAAACTAACAGTTGGAGTCTTTGTGTCTCTATTAATTCTCTTCTGCAATGACAAAACTACACACAAATGCTCATACATGAAAATTAGAAACACATACAGGAAAAATTTTTAAGTGATTTTCTATGGGCAGGGGGGATTTAGGGTTAATCTTTCTTCTTCATAACTTCCTTAGGTAATGACATTTTGCAATGAGTCTGTCTTAATTTCATCACTACAAATAGAATATCAATACATTTAAAAGCATTAAACATTTAAAATATCATTACGGAACGAGGGTACATTTTTGTCACTAAAAGAAACCTAAATACTACGCCTAGAATTTAAAAATATCAATGTGATGGAACCATATAACATTGTGTTTTCTTGAATAGCCTTTAGCTGTGCCACTTCTACATAATTAGAAACATTTCAATATAAAGATACTTCCTTTAATTAACAGGGAAATGGCCTTTGCACATTTAATGAGAAAAGATACAGAAAACAGACCACATGATTTTGCGTATACATTAGATGTTCAATAAATGTGGCTTCTCCCATTCTATTCTTTTCTGAAAAACCAATTAAATGGTCATATTACACACAATCCTTGCAAAGGTGTTGTAAACTTCCATTTTTAAAAAATGGGCTGAATACATTTTGAGAACTGCCACGTACAACTATGAATCCTATTGAAGGTTAGATCATAGGCATTTTTCCATTAATGACAAATTCTTATTATGCTTTGTTTTCCTGATACCTGGTATGCAGCTATTCACAAATATTTTATAAACATAAATTTTATTATCAATATAATGTCCAATCCCATGGATGTTGTATGATTTGCTTAACCATTATTATAATCTTGATCATTAGTTTTCTGCAAACCGTTCAAGGTATAACACTCCAATTCCAGATCTAAAGCTCAAGTCTAAATAATTTGGGCGATGGAACCCTGGAAAAATGGAAATTAACAAACATGTGTATAGAGTTTCAGGGGGATTGTTGTGCCCTGTATGCCCAAAAAAACAGACAATGGACCTGTTGACTAAGAACTCCTATTTTAGAGCACTTAAATTCTGGCTCACTTCCTTCATTTGCAAGGACACATCACAACTGAGTTCATATTCTTTTATCTAAAGAAGTCCAAAACGGAATGATCAAAAACGCCTTAAAATAGTGTTTCTGTTTCCCCCTCCAAGGCTACAAGTGCATAATTTCATACACACAACCAGAAAGAAGTATGGTGTGTGGAATCTCCAATCGTCTGTCACTGCAGGTTCCTGGGATCAGAAATCAAGAAGGCCGGTTTCTTAAACACGGAAATGAAACTCCAATAACCGGGAGATGGCAGCAGACTGTACAACCCTTCCAGGAAGGAATCCTACACAAACTCTGCTTTACCAAACTTTACTCAGGCTCTTACACCTTCTCCTGGGCCAATCGGTACACTTCATTGTAAAATCCAACAATACCAAAGACCCCTTCTAAGCCAGTTTAGCAGGCACCCTGTCCCGACCCACAGGACAGTCAAACGGGCCCTGGAAGGGGGGGTGGGAATGGAGGAGACAAGAAAACACGAGAAATGGAGACAAGACAAATAGCCTGATCAAGTCTCATTTATTGAACGCAGGGTCATGCCTTATATAGGCTGGCAGAGGAAGAGGTTGGGCCAGGGCGGTCATGGGGGGCTGGGTCTTCTCAAATTACAATCGCGCATGCGCCGGGTTTGTACTTTTCCCGGGCGTGGGATCCCGCCTGCGCCCTAGGCTGCATATCTTCCTGGGCGGGAAAATGTTTGTGCGCACGCGGGAAAGGTTGGCGCGCCCGGGAAAAACTTGGGCGCGTGCGGTAACAGTTAGGCGCGCCTGGGAAAAACTTAGGCACATGCGGGAAAAGCTTTGGGCGCGCGCAGGAACAGTTTTGGGCGCCCGCGGTAACAGTTTAGGCGCTCGCGGGAAGGTTTTATAATAAAGAACCCGGAAATGTGCCGTCTTGTCTCCGCTTTGTGGAGATCAAGCAATAGAGGTCGGCTAATCCGGGCCTCATGGCTCTGGACAGGTCCCCCTTTTTTATATATAATTACGGCTAGAAGATTGTCCCTTGGGAACTGCGCCTGTCTTAGGTTGGAGTAATGCATCTCATCACTGGTACCCGTCATGAGATTAGGCAGTAGCTTATGACGGCCCTCCTGTCTTAGGTTAGTGAGAGATGATGCTCTCTTACCCGTCATTGGCTGTCCAGTTCAGTGCATAGGGAAGGTAGTCATAATGGGTGTGAGTATGAACCACCACGATCTTCTTGTTCTAGGCGATTATAATGGACCTGTATAGGCTTCACTTGGATAGCCTCGACTTGTTGCTTAATGAATGTCATGAGCTTATTGAAGACCAAAGGTCCTACAGAGAGTAAGAGCAATAGGCAAAGCAGGGGGCCCAGGAATGGCATAAGATAGAGAAGGAGTCCATGGAACCCAGTCCAAAATGGGTTATCGGTTATTTCTTTTCATCGTTTTTCTAGGTCTTCTTGTAGACGCCTGATTTTATCCCTGATGATCCTGGATTTGTTGGCATAGAAACAGCACTTCTCCTGTAAAGCCAAGCAGATGCCTCCCTGTTCTGCAGTTAGTAAATCTAGGCCTCTTCTATTTTGGAGCACTACTTCTGCCAGAGAATCTACCTGATCTTGTAAATCTTGTATAGTACTTGAAATGGCCTGCATATCTGAGATCAATTGGCGAGACAATTTGGTGTATTGAGTAACAGAAACCCCTAGGCCTGTAGCCCCAGTTGCTACGGCAGTAGTTATGCCTAATCCTGCAAGTAAGGGGATAAATTGTATTGCCTTTTGTTTCTTCCTAAAAAGTGATCTATAGCTGCGATAGGTATAGGTTCATCTCCAGGGATAATGTCTATGTCTGGCAAAAGTGTGGCTAAGACACAGCGTCCTGTCCAGTTAGTAGGTAAATAGGTATAAGCCCTATTATTGCCACATATAAAAACCGAGCTGTTTGGGGCACACAGTGATTGGGAAATATTTACTATGGTGGAACAATTATTGAACTCATTGAATCCTACATCGAGGTCGTAAGTGTTGTTAAGGGGAGGGGAGTAGATGCAAGAGGAACTAGGAAATTCTAAAGGCTGTACTTTAAGGGGAGGAATTATGGTGCAAGGGGCATTGGATGTATAATTTAAGTCATTGCTGGGTATGGCAAGAGGAACGGGATCTCCTGATTGCAGACACAGCCAGCAGTCATTAGCCAGACTAGAGTTGGAATTGTTAAGCAGGTTATGAGTAGCCGTGAGGAGGGCAAAGGTCTGGGCATCAACTTTCTCTTTCCTCAGGCTTTGGGCAAGGCCAAGGGGTGGTAGTGAATTTCCGGGTACAGGGACCTTTGCAACTCTTCAAGTTTTTTGTGTACCCTAATTTCTCGGACCTTGTCTTGTGGTCCTCCTCCATCAGAGATATGAAGGGGGGGCGGTGAATATTCCAGCAGACAGGCTGTCCTACAATTCCAGTACAGCCAGCTGATATAATGTTATTGGTATTTCCTACAACTGTAGGAACACTACTGGCCCCTATAGTGGGGGTTCTAGATCTTGTTAAGATAGCAGTATAATATGTTTTACCGCCAGAGGTACATTCTTGATAAGTAGTGTAGCAGGAACTATGCATAGCAGTCTCAAACGTGTCACAAGGGCAGGTTGTGGTATCCCCTCCACTAAATATTCTTGGGGTTGACATACACCTCCACTTAAGAGAGTCACTAGACAGGTATGCTGTGTAAGTGGAGCAGGACACAGCTGAGATGTACGTATTTGGAAGGGAGGTCACATATCCCCCCAAACAATCACAGGGCTTACGGTATCATTGTTGTATATATTTATGGGCCTCATGGGGATTACCAAAGCCGGCATATACCTGGAGTGCTTGGCAAATCAGCACCATGGTCCAGAGGGGCTTGTAGTTGAAGTTCATCTCTGCAATAGAGGAAAAGAGTACTCTCAGGAGAAAATTACTCCCTGGATTGGTTATTGTTAGGTACCTGTCTTACCAGTTGCTCTGGTAGCCATCTGGCTGCATCATGAGTTTGAGAAAAAACACAAACTGAGCCTCTTCCCCAGATTAACACTGGGTCTGGACCATGCCATGTGTTGTCTAAGGGGTCTTTCCATTTGACCATGGCAAATTGTTTTTTGGACTCGGAATGCCAAAATCGATCGGCTGCTGATCTGTTCAGGTTATCCAAATTTTAAAAATTTAAAATAAAAAGTGTGTGATTAAGGATATTTCTAGGGGTGCCCTTAGTAGGGTACCATTCTCCCTTTTTTATTTGTCAATGGTGGTTTTTAAGGATAGGTGTGCTCTTTCAACTATTCCTTGTCCTTGAGAGTTATATGGAATTCCAGTAATGTGTTTTATTTGTAATTTGAGGCAGAAGTCTTGAAAGGCTTTGGATATATAGCCAGGACCATTGTCTCTTTTTAGTTGTTTAGGCTTTCCAACTATGGAAAAACAGTGCAGTAAATGAGCTATGACATGTTTGATAGCTTCTCCTGTTTGTAAGGTGGCTAGTATAAATCCACTAAATGTATCTATACATACATGGATGTATTTTAAGTTACCGAATTCTAAATAATGGGTGACATCCATTTGCCAGATCATGTTGGGAACTAGTCCTCTTGGGTTAATTCCTAAGTGAGGGACTGGCAGGTATGTTATACAGGTCTGACATTGTTTAACTATTTGTCTTGCTTATTCTCTAGTTATTTTAAACATCAGTCTCAAAGTTTGAGCATTAAGATGGTGTAAGGCATGAGTAGCCTGTGCTTGGGCTAGGTTTGTATTTGTAGCTATGGCTACCATCTTGGTTGCCATATCAGCCAGTTGGTTGCCCTGGATAGAGGTCCTGGTAATCCTGAATGAGCTCTAATGTGTCCAAGAAAGAAGGGTGTTGTTCTATTACACATTAATTGTTGGCATTGTAAAAATAACTTGGCTATATGTGACACATGCTTAATTTGTGCTACTGTCTCAAGTAGAGGTATTGAGTGAACTAAGTATGCACTGTCGGTATAAATATTAAGAGCCTGATTAGGGAAGGCTAACAGCACCGTGATTAGGGCCTGCAATTCTACTAGCTGAGCCGAAGTGTGGCTGGTTTTGAATTTAACAGTGGTGTCAGCAAAGGTATATGCAGCAGTTCCTGTGGATGACCCATCAGTGAATACTAATAAGGCATTGTCTAAAGGTGTTTTACTGATGACATGAGGAAAGACAAAAGCATGTAGCTTACAAAATTGGATAAGCTTATTGGCGGATAATGGTTATCTAAGTTACCGGCATAAGAGGCGCAAGCAATTGGCCACGTTTCAGTGTTTTGCATTAGCCAATGGATTTGTGGCTTAGAATAATGTTGTATGATCGTAGAGGGTTCAATTCCAAAATATTTTTTGCTATTGTCTCTACCTAGAATAATTAAATCTGCTATGGCATCATAATAGGGGAGTAATACCTTTTTGGGTGATGAAGGCAAGTGGACCCACATAATAGGGTTATTTTGCCAGAATAAACCAGTAGGCATCAGTGTTGTGTTAAAGATTAAAAGGTTAATGACTGTGAATAGTCTATGTTAGTAACAAATTGTTCAGCAATGGCCGTCTCTACCCTATTAAGTGATAAAAGAGCTTCTTTTGATGACATAAGGGACTTAGGGTTGGGGTCACCTCTCAGGGTGTCGAATAAAGGTTTTAAGTCTCCTGTGGTGAGTTTTAAGTAGGGTCGAAGCCAATTTATGTCTCCAAGGAGCTTTTGGAAATCATTGAGGGTTTGTAACTTATCTTTATGGATAACGGCTTTTTGATTTGTAATTTTAGGTCCATTTACTTGAAAACCTAAATATGTATAAGGGTCTTGTAGTTGTATTTTTTCTGGAGCTATTTGTAACCCCGCTGTGGTTAGTTCCTGTTTGAGTTGGGCAAAACACTGTAAGACTTGTTCTCCTACTTGTCCTGCTATAAGAATGTCATCCATATAGTGTATAATATACATTTGTTTCCATGTCTCTCTAACTGAGTGTATGGCTGTAGCCACATATTTTTGACACAAGGTGGGACTGTTGGCCATACCTTGAGGTAACACTTTCCATTGGTATCACTTCATTGGTTCTTTGAAATTTATAGATGGTAAGCTAAAGGTGAATAATTTTTGATCACTAGGATGTAAAGGTATTGTAAAGAAACAGTCTTTAAGATCTATAATGATTTTAAAATATCTTTGAGGGATTGCAACTGGAGAAGGTAGCCCTGGCTGTAAGGCACCCATAAGGACCATAGTAGCATTTACTGCTCTTAAATCTTGTAAGAGTCTCCACTTTCCGGATTTCTTTTTATGACAAATATGGGGGTGTTCCAAGGAGAGTTGCTTTCTATAATGTGTCCTGCCTCTAATTGTTCCTGCACTAGCTACTGGGCAGTGGCAAGCTTCTCATTGGTTAATGGCCATTGATCAACCCAAATGGGTTCATCTGACTTCCAAGTGATTGGATCAGCAAATTTTTGGGGTGCAGGCATGTCAATGGCCATGGTTAAAAATTTCCAAGCCCCCTTTTATCCAATTTTCCTATGGCTAGGATTGGCTATAAAATGCCATCTTCTCTTTTTCCTAACCCTTTTCCAGGATGGTAGCCCTGAGCCAACATTTGTGCAGTGACTATATCATTTGGGCTACACATCATGACCCTCATTTGGGAGAGAAGATCTCTACCCCAAAGGTTAACAGACAAATCAGGGATAACAAATGGCTTAATGAGACCGAGTTACTTTCTTGATCTCTCCAGGTGAGATATTTGGAACTTTGTCTAGGGTTATTACTTTGCCCGATTCCTCGTAAATTTGTTAAGGTCTCTGAAGTGGGCCAACTGGAGGGCCAATCTTGTTGTTTAATAATTGTTACATCGGCCCCTGTGTCTATCAGTCCTGTAAATAACTCTCCGTCTAGCCACAAGGTGAGAGAGGGTTTTTGATTAGTAATGGGCTGTACCCAGTAGATGTCTGAGGATCTGAATCCTCCCTTTCCCCTTAGGGGTGATTGGACTTTATTAGCTGTTTTTAGCAATGGTAACAGGAGTAATTGTGCTATTCTATCCCCTTGAGGAATGATAATGATGTTGTCAATAGCCTTGCCATGATTTTGATTTCTCCTATATAATCGCTATCAACTATTCCCAGAAAGACCTGTAGGCCTCTCATGGTGACACTGCTTCTCCCTAGGATTAATCCAAACATGTTTGAGGGTAGGGGTCCATATATACCCGTACTTAGGGCTTGGGGTCCCATTTCAGGGGTTAATACTGTCTGGGAGGTGGAACAGAGGTCAAATCCTGCGCTTCCTGGGGTTGCTCTACTAAGCTGTGAAACGGATTGTTGTTGGTTGGTACAAAACTGACTGTCCCATAAGCTTGTTTCGGGGCCTGTGGCCGGCCCCTCAATCCGTTTCCCTGTTGAGGTGTTAGGGGATTTCCTTGATTGTCAATTTTAGATTTACATTCGTTGGACCAATGTTTTCCTCTTTTACACCTAGGGCAGAGGCCTGGAGCTTTTGCCTCTAAGGTCTTAGCTAGCTCTCCCTTACAATCCCTAGCGAAGTGTCCCATTTTTCCACATTTGAAGCACCCCTTGCTATTCTTATTTTTACTGGCAAGGAAGTCTTTTACGGTTTGTCCACTAAAGGCAGCAGCCATAGCCAAACCCTGTTGATATGAGGGCCCTATGTCTGAACAGAGGCAGATGTAACCTGTTAAGTCTGTTCTTTCTGTAAGGTCTGATTGCTGCCTGACAAGCCGGGTTAGCGTTTTCGTAAGCTAGCTGTTTTACATAATCCACCCCTGCCTCAGCATTTCCAAATATTCTGCTGGCCATGGTTAAAAGTCTATGTACAAAGTCTGCAAAAGGCTCATCAGGCCCCTGTTTGACCCCCGTGAGTGAGGCTCCTGGATCCCCTTTAACAGGACGTTTTCTCCAGGCTTTGGTAGCTGCTGCTTGGATTTGAGAAAACAGTCCAGGATCGTACTGCATCTGAGCATCAGTTTCTGTGTAGTTACCCGAGCCAGTTAGCATATCAAAATCCCAACCATTTCCGGCTTGTTGGTTTCTCTTGGCCCATCTCTACAATTTTCATAAAATTCTGACTTCCAAATCAGATGGTCGCCTCCGGAAAGAACTGCTCTAACTAAGGTATTCCAATCTATGGGAGTGAGCCAATTTTCAGCCACAGATTGACTATGGCCAGGGTGTATGGGGCAGTAGCTCCATATTGCGAGACAGCGGTTTTTAGTTCTTTTATTACAGTAAATTCAAACCCATTGTGGTGTCTCCAGGCTCGGCCCTGCGCATCTGTAGTTTCCGTTACTGGAAAAACGTCTCGAGGAGAGGAATCCTCCCTATCCCTACTACCAAGCGACCTTCCTTTTGGGACATGCTGTCTGGGTCTCTGAGGGTGAGAGTGTTTCTCTATTCCTTTAGGGTATTGAATGCTCTCACTTTCTGTTCTTAATTTCTGCAATCTAGTGATTAAAGACTGATGTAGTTCTTCGAGCTTATTTGCTCTTCAAGTTGTGCAATTTTTTCCAAGCTCCTCTTTTGGGTCTATTACTGCCATAACTGCGGGGGCAGAAGCCTTATTATAGGGAGGGGGATAAGTAAGAGTTTGTGGCCAGTCAGAATTATGATATTTTGCTGCCTCTTCCTCTAATTATCCCAGTTTACTTCTGAAGGGTTAAGGTTATTTTTACTTTTGCTTTCATTAGTTGTGGGTAAAACTGGGTATTTTTTGCCTTTTCCTTATTTGATGTTTCTATATTTGTTATTGAGGGGACCCCAGCCTCTTCCTCGCGCTTTGTAGTGAAATAAGGTCTATTTCTTATTAGGTATGGATTTTTTGAGGTCGGTTTGGGAGCTGCCTCTTAATATTTCCTCAGTCTGAGTAACCACTGCCTTTACCTCAGGATCTTTCTTTTCCTTTTTATCTATTATATCTTTGATTAAGTTCCAATAGGAAAAGGCTGTCACCGGGACCTTCTGGTCCAAAAGTACTATAAAATCTTGAAAACAATCTCCCACTCTACGCCACCTCTTTACATCAATGGTCCCCTCTTGTGGAAACCAAGGGCAGGTTTCTTTTACAAAATCAAAAAATGTAAACAAATCATTACTTTTAACCTTTACTCCTCATGTTTTTAAAGCCTCTTTTAATTGCCCTACATAAATTGATGCTGGCTTAATTCTTGTCCCATAATCAGACACTATTACTCACCTCTGGTTCCAATGCGGCAGGCTCCCGCGACGTCTGGAGGAATTTCTTCCACTTTCACTTTCGGCCGACTTTAGTGCCTTCTTCCTCACTTTTTCCCCCGTGTCCAGGTCCCTGTTCAGGCGCCAGGTGTCCTGACCCGCAGGACAGTCGAACGGGCCCTGGAAGGGGGAGTGGGAATGGAGGAGACAAGAAAACATGAGAATGGAGACAAGACAAATAGCCTGATCAAGTCTCGTTTATTGAATGCAGGGTCATGCCTATATAGGCTGGCAGAGGAAGAGGTTGGGCCAGGGCAGTCACGGGGGGCGGGGTCTTCTCAAATTACAAGCGCGCATGTGCCGTAGGTTTGTACTTTTCCCGGCGCGGGATTGCGCCTGCGCCCTAGGCTGCATATCTTCCTGGGCAGGAAAATGTTTGCGTGCACGCGGGAAAGGTGGTGCGCCGGAAAAAACTTGGGCGCATGCGTAACAGTTTAGGCGCGCCCGGGAAAAACTTAGGCGCATGGGAAAAGCTTTGGGCATGCGCAGGAACAGTTTGGGGCCCCCGCAGTAACAGTTTAGGCGCTCGCGGGAAGGGTTATAATAAAGAACCCGGAAATGTGCCATCTTGTCTCCGCTTTGCGGAGATCAAGAAACAGAGGTCGGCTAATTCCGGGCCTCATGGCTCCCGACAGCACCCTTTGCCCCCATTATCTTCATTCCCCACCATCCCGCAGGTGATGATGTTCTTATCATCCAGTTCTCTCCAAAAACAATCTCAACAGGTGCATTTAGCCAGAACCCTACTTATCCCAGACATTTCCTTAGTATTTTGTCATCCGTGATCCCTAACCTCCTCCTTGACTATAAATCCCACTCATTCATGCTGAATTTGGGGTTGAACCCAATCTCTTGTACCCATTGCAAAATCTCACTGTTGTGCTTTCAATACCTATCACGATGATCCTGAATCAAGTCTTCCTTTGCATGCTTTAACAAGTGTGACTGAACATTTTTTTCTTTTTTTTTTGAGGCGGAGTCTCGCTCTGTCTCCCGGACTGGAGTGCAGTGGCCGGATCTCAGCTCACTGCAAGCTCCGCCTCCCGGGTTTACGCCATTCTCCTGCCTCAGCCTCCCGAGTAGCTGGGACTACAGGCGCCCGCCACCTCGCCCAGCTAGTTTTTGTATTTTTAGTAGAGACGGGGTTTCACCGTGTTAGCCAGGATGGTCTCGATCTCCTGACCTCGTGATCCACCCGTCTCGGCCTCCCAAAGTGCTAGGATTACAGGCTTGAGCCACCGCGCCCGGCCACATTTTTTTCTTTAACAGAGTCTATCACACCATTTTTAGGGCAATTCCTGCTCTAAGCTTCCCATCCTATCTGTTTCTTCTCACTGGGAACCTTCATCTAAGGCTCAGTATCTGATTTCCCACTTCCATCATTTCTCTGTGGCAGTTATATTAGGCTAAGAGGAGACAGGGAAACTGAGACCCTGGACCCACGGGTCCATGAGACCATAGAGCTACAGCAAAGCAGGTTTGCAAAGGACACTCACTCTATGTCTCGGTCACACAAGATACTCACGTACCTTTCTCAGTCCCCACGTCACAAAAAAGACGTTCCCCACCTGTCTCCCTAGAGATGAGTCCCCTCCTCTGCAGCTCTAACACCCCCGGATCCCAGGAGGCAGGAGAAAACCTCTGGGCAGCCGCCACTCTCTGAGCATCTCCTGCAGCTCCACTCTCACCGCCAAGCAGGGTCCCAGGAGGGCTGCTGGCTGGGGCTGAAGAAGCTCCCTCAGCTACTCGCACCGCCTTCTTCCTTAGTGGGACCAGGTCACCAGAGGTCCTGGAGATGGAGCCAGAGATCCAAGATTTCTCCATCACGGGAATATGTAGTCCAAGGGGGAACAGTCAGGACCACAGATACACGTGAGAAGTGAAGTCCAGAGTCCTAAAATCCTACAAGAAATAATCACGCCCCCGCCCACTGCTGGAGCCCCACAGACTTCGAGGAGTGGCCGCGGGGACGTCGGAGTACACATGCGCAGGTCAGCTAAGGGCTTGGGCCTGTGACCTGAGGCCAAGGTTGGAGTCAGTGCTTCTCAGAGCCAGTAGGAGGCGAATCTGAGTGGAACCTGAGCCTGATAAAGAAGCATCCGAAGAAATAAATATTTTCATTATTTTTCTTTTGGGAAAGGCTTTTGTGTTTTGTTTTGTTTTGTTTTGTTTTGAGAAGGCGTCTCACTCTGTTCCCCAGGCTGGAGTGTAATGGCGGGATCTCGGCTCACTGCAACCCCACCTCCCGGATTCAAGTGGTTCTTGTGCTTCAGCCTTCTGACTAGCTGGGATTACAGGCGCCCACCACCACACCTGACTAGTTTTTGTATTTTTAGTAGAGAGGGGGTTAACCATGTTGGCCAGGCTGCTCTCCAACTGTTGACCTCAGGTGATCCGCCCACCTTGGCCTCCCAAAGTGCTATTAGAGGGGTGAGCCAGTGTGCCGGCCTGAAATAGGCTTCTTAAAGGTAACAAAGGGAAGATTTTTTGAAATGTAGAACCTTGATATGGTAATTATTTGTTTATCTTGGTAGTTATCTATAAGCATCCTATATATGTAAATGGTAAAAAAAAAAAAAAAAAAAAAAAAAGAGTTAAAAAAAAAAAGAACAACTTTTTTTTCTCCCCAGGCTGGAGTGCAGTGGCAGGATCTCAGCTCACTGCAACCCCCGCCTCCTGGGCTCAAGCGATTCTCCTGCCTCAGCCTCCAGAGTAGTAGCTGGGACTACAGGCATGCCCCACCAGGTCTGGCTAATTTTGTTTTGTTGTTGTTGTTGCTGTTGTTGTTGTAGATGTTGACTTTTGAGACGAAGTTTCGCTGTTGTTGCCCAGGTTGGAGTGCAGTGGCAAGATCTCAGCTAACCGCAATCTCCACCTCCTTGGTTGAAGCGAAACTCCTGCCTCAGGCTCCCAAGTAGCTGGGATTCCTGGCATGTGCCACGACGTCTGGCTAATTTTGTGTTTTTAGTAGAGGCGGGGCTTCTCCATGTTGGTCAGGCTGGTCTCGAACTCCCGACCTGAGGTGATCCGCCCACTTCGGCCTCCCAAAGTGCTAGGATTACAGGAGTGAGCCACTGCGCCCGGCCGCCTGACTAATTTTTGTATGTTTAGTAAGTACGGGGTTTTGCCATGTCGGCCAGGCTGTTCTCCAACACCTGACCTCAGGTGATCTCCCACCTCAGCCTCCCAAAGTGTTGCGATTGTGGGTGTGAGCCACTGTGCCTGACTAAATGAACCAAAAACTTTAGATAAATGAATTTGGAGGAAATATTTATAACAGATAAAATGGACAAACCGATAATTCTAATTTACTGTCTCTGTGCCTTAATTAAATATTAGTCAATACCCTAAGAAGAAATGAACAAAATCCCAAAATTCGCCATGCACAAATACAAAAAGTCAACAAACAAAGTCAAAACCTAAGAACTTGTTAACTACTTATTTCTCCTCTGAAATCGTCTCTTGAATGTGTTGAACATGGATTGACTTGGGATTAGGAAATTTTAAAAATATATTTTAAAGTTTAACATTTTGGAATTTAAAACTAATCCAAATTATGTAATATACAACATTTGGAATTGACCAATCATTACTATCATTTTAGTTTTTACTTTTCAAATAATTTCTTGTTCAAGAGTTTAAAATGCTTTTAAAATTAATAGATTCTGCAGGCTAGGTAACATAGGGAGACTGACTCTACAAAAAAAATTAAAAATTTTAAAACATATATAAAATATATGTAAATATATATATTTTAAGTACATAAAATATATTTTTAAAATTTTATGTTTTTGCCAAATCGTATGGTAAGTGTATATTTACTCTGGCAGGAACATGCAAAACTGCCTTCCACAGTGGCTGTACCATTTTGCATGCTCAACAGCAATAGATGAGAGTTCCTGTCACTCCATATGACACACCAGCATTTGCTAGTGTCAGTGTTTGCATTCAAGCCAGTCTAATAGATGTGTAATGGTATCTCATTGTTGTTTTAATTTGAATTCCCTAGGGACGTATGGTGTTGAGCATCTTTTCAGATGTCTAAGAAATGTGCCAGGCATGGTGGCACACGCCTGTGATCCCAGCTACTCAGGAGGTTGAGACAGGAGGATTACTTGAGCCCTGGGGGTTGGGGCTGCAGTCAGCTATGATTGCACCACTGCACTCCAGCCTGAGTGACAGAGCTAAACCCTGTCTCAAAAAGATAAATAAGGCTGGGTGCCATGGCTCACGCCTGTAATCTGAGCACTTTGGGAGGCCAAGGTGGGTGGATCATGAGGTCAGCAGATTAAGACCATCCTGGCTAACATGGTAAAGCCCCGTCTCCACTAAAAATGCAAAAAATTAGCCGGGCACATACCTAAATGACTTGAAAACTTATATCCACTCAAATCCTTCACGTGAATGTTTACAGCAGCTTGATGTAAATATGGTGTGACCATGGGCATGGTGACAGGTGCCTGTAATCCCAGCTACTTGGGAGGCTGAGGCAGGAGAATGGCTTGAACCAGGGAGGCGGAGGTTGCAATGAACTGAGATCATGCCATTGCACTCCAGCCTGGGCGACAGAGTGAGACTCCATCTCAAAAAAATTAATAAATAATAAAGTACATAATTGACTTAATTTTTAGAACAGTTGTAGGTGTACAGAAAAATAAAGCAGAAGGCATATTGAGCTTGAATATCCCCCTTACACCATAGTACACACACTTCGTCTATTAGCATCTTGTTATTGTGGTACATTTGTTAGGCTTGATGAGCCCATATTGATATTATTCAGTTCATGGTTTATATTAAACTCACTCTCTGTGTTCTACCATTTATGGGATTTGACAAATGCTTAAGGACATATATCCACCATTATAGGGTCACATAGAAAAGTTTCTCTGCCCTAAAAATCTTCTGTGCTCCACCTATTCATCCTTCCCTCTGATCAAGCCTCTGGTAACTGCTGAACTTTTTATAATACCATCTGCCTCATTTTGCCTTTTTTAGTATTCCATATAATTGGAACTCTACACTATGTGACCTTTTGCATTGGCTTTTTTCACTTAGAAATACGTGTTTAAGATTCCTCCATGTGTTTTCATGCCTTGATAGTTCATTTCTTTTTATTCCTGAATACTATTCCATTGTATGAATGTTTCAGAGTTAGTTCATCCATTTCCCTATGGTAGGATCTCTTGGTTACTTCCAATCTTTGTTGGTTATGTATAAGCTGCTGTAAACATTCATGTGCAGGATTTGAGTGGATATAAGTTTTCAGCTCATTTGGGTGTATACCAAAGAATGCAATTGCCAGATTGTATGGTAAACATATGTTTAGTTTTGCAGGAATTTGCAAAACTGCCTTCCAAAGTGGCTGTACCATTTTGCAATCCCAACAGCAATCAATGAGAGTTCCTGTTGCTCCATATCCTCACCAGCATTTGCTGGTGACAGCATTTGGATTTGAGCCAGTCTAATAGATGTGTAGTGGTAACTCATCTTTGTTTTAATTTGAATTCCCTAGTGACATACGGTGTTGAGCATCTTTTCAGATGCTTATTTTTGCTACCTTTATAGCAAAGGGCAGATACGGATGATGGGCTGCGGGGAAGAGCTTGCTATGATGATAGGAAGCTGCAGGCAGAGATGATCTCAGGGTTAACTGGGCACCAGCTGTGCCTTCTCCTGTCACATAAAATGTGGTCTACCTGAGTTTTGACTGGAAACACAGAATATCTGGTTGTCCTTAAATATTTCTTACTGAGGCTTGAGGTTTATGTACGTTTTGACCAAAAGGTGATATCACCCCAATATATAAGCAGGTTGGGGTATAACAGGTAATGACTGTCAGAGATGTTGAGAGTCTACATTGAATGCATGGTGTCCCTGGCTGCCCATGTCTTTCTCATTATGGACTTTCACTTTTCGTTTACCACATGAATGACCACTGAGATATGCTACATCTCATTTTCTCTTGAGGATCTCTATTACTGAGAAATTTTTGTATTCTGGGCTATTCTGGGTTCACAATCTGACTATACATATTATGTGTGTATTTGTTCCTTTCCTAAAATACTCAGTTCAGCTGCAGTTCTAGAGGTAAATACTACTAGGCTTCCATTTTACAGAGTTGAAGATCTGAGGTCTGGAGAGGTTAGTTTGTTAAAGTTTAATAATTGGCAAGACCATGTGGCCAGGTCAGATAAGCTGCCTTCAGATTTTACTCTCGAACTTCCACTGGATTAATATCTTTTCATTATAGAAAATGAAAGAGTGAACTTAGATTTTTTTTTCAAAATCATTGACTGTAGGAGTTCTTTCAAGATATGATGAAAAGCAATAATTGTCTCATTTTACATTACCTCTAATTATTGCTCACCAGAAATTGATTATCTATGTGACAACCTTTTACATTCATATCTGCTTTATTATGTATGAGCGGCTTCACTGTGAATAAGAGGTCCAAGATTCAGAAATATCTTTAACTTGTAATGCTTGTTCACAGGTATCCATCTGAGAAATATTTTGCTCATTAGCCATATGGACTCATAAGGTAAACTACAGGCAGAGACACAAAATGTGGAAAGAAAGGGCTATCAGAAGTCATGTGTCTCCTTACATTTTGCATTTCTATTCATTTGCATCTAGAATCATGAGGAATTTGAGCAAATGGGAAATGCAAAGTCCTAATCAAAGCATACCCACATTTCAGTTATCTGCATTATTGCACATTTAAATTTGCAATGCATACATAGGTTATACAATTCAATAGGTATAAAAATGTTAAATAACCTTTTCTCTCTCACACCCCATTCAGCTCACTGCCACATCCGCCTCCTGGGCTTTTTTTCTTTTTAATAGAGATAGTGTCTCTCTGTGTCACCCAGACTGTAGGCTGTCCTTGAACTCCTGGGCTCAAGCAATCCTCCTGCCTCCACCTTCCAAAGTGCTGGAATTACAGGTGTGAGCCCCCACTCCTGGCCAAAGTGTTTTCTTTTTTTTTTTTTTAGACTTGGGGTTTCACCGTGCTAGCCAGGCTGGATTTGAACTCCTGACCTCATGATCTTCCCGTCTTGGCCTCCCAAAGTGCTGAAATTACAGGCCTGTAATTCCAGCAGTGGATATCTACCATCTTCTCCTTGCTTCTTTTTGTAATTTTATTATGTATTTTCTTACTTTTCTTTTCTTTTCTCCTTTTTTTTTTTTTTTTTTGAGATGGAGCCTCACTGTTTCACCCAGGCTGGAGTGCAGTGATGTGATCTTGGCTCACTGCAATCTCAGTCTCCCATGTAGCTGGGATACAGGCACAGGCTACATGCTACCACTACTGGATATTGTTGTATTTTTAGTAGAGAAGGGGTTTTGCATGTGGTCAGGCTGGTGTTGAACTCCTGACCTCTGTGTCTGTCCTTATTACATAGTTTTAATATGCCTAAAGTCAAGTCTGATTTTGCCTTTTTTTTTTTTTTACATAATTGGAGTAATAGTCTGTATCCTGCTGCATCTGCCTTCTTTTACTCAATATTAAGTTTTTAAGATTCACACTTAGCATTGTGTCTGCATTCTACTAGAATAGTACACTAGCCAGGCATGGTGGCTCATGCCTATAATCCCAGCACTTTGGGAGGCTGAGGCAAGCAGATCACTTGATGTCAGGAGTTCCAGACCAGCCTAGCTAACATGGAGAAACCCCACCTCTACTAAAAATACAAAAATTAGCTAGGCATGGTGGCATGCACCTGTGGTCCCAGCTCCTCAGGAGGCTGAGGCAGTAGAACCTGCTAGGCGTTTTCTTGAATGTTTCCCTTGAACCCGCAAGGCAGAGGTTGCAGTGAGCTGAGATTAGGCCAGTGCACTCCAGCCTGGGCAACAAAGCGAGAATCTGTCTTAAAAAAAAAAAAATTAGGCAGGTGTGGTGGTGTGTGCCTGTACTCCCAGGTACTTGGGAGACTGAGGCAGGATTATTGAAAGAACACATTCCTCCATATATCACAGCCTTGAGCCCGACACATCACATCCCCCCATATGCCTCCACTTCCTGGGCCTGACACAAACACATTCCTCCATATATCTCAACTTTAGAAGAAAAACAACACCTGGAGAAGCTCCAATAAGGTTACAACTGTTTGTAAAAGCGCAGGAACCAATAAGAAGGCCGCTAAAAGTATAACTTAAAATGTAAACCAATTGTAATGCTGTAACCTAGAGAAAAGCCTTGTTCCTCTGTAACCTGACAAGTCCTGTTTACCTTGAGCTATAAAAAGCAAGTGCACGCATTGTTCAGGGCCCTCTTGTATGTTGTAGAACGGAGGGACCAAGTTCGAACTTGCGTTAAAGATCCTTGCCGCTTGGCTTTGACTCTGGACTCTGGTGGTCTTCTTCGGGGAATAAACGGTCTGGGCATAACATTATCTCTTGAACCTTGGAGGTGGAGGTTGTAGTGAGCCGAGATCATGCCCTCTCCTTCAGCCTGGGCAACAGAGTGAGACTCAGTCTCAAAAAAAAAAAAAAATGCTGGGCATGGTGGCTCACACCTGTAATCCCAGTACTTTGGGAGGCCAAGACAGGTAGATCACCTGAGGTCAGGAGTTTAAGACCAGCCTTACCAACATGGTGAAACCTGCCTCTACCAAAAATACAAAAATTTGCCAGGAGTGGCAGCATGTACCTGTAATCCCAGCTATCCGGAAGCTAAGACAGGAGAAATGCTTGAACTTAGGAGGCATAGGTTGCAGTGAGCTGAGATCATGGCACTGCACTCCAACCTGAGCGACTAAGCGAGACTCTATCTCAAAAAATATATATTAAAAAATACAGTACACTAGTATGTATCCCTTCAGTGTTGATGGACATGTGGGTTGTGTTCATTTTTGTCATTTACAAATGATGCTGTTATGAATAGTTTTGTATTTCTATTGGTTACCATTACTGTGTATTTATGTACACTATAAAGCAAGAGGTAAAACCATGGGTTACAGGGTAACACACCTTCAGTTTTACTAGGTATTATTGGTTTCATCCCAGTGTTAACACACCAACTGACAGTCTTCCAAGGTCTGACAATTCCCAAAGCTTCGCATTCTTGTTGACACTTAATTTTGTCAAAATTTTAATTTGAGTCTTTTGACGGGTATGTGGCAATGATTGTGACATTAATTTACTGGACATTTTCTTTTCTGTAACAGGCCCTGTCAAGCTCTATGTGTGGTGTGACAGGGGTAGGAGCCCCTAGAGGTAGCATGGACTCTGAAATCCTTCATCATACTATGTAAAAAAGTTTGTGGGGCAGTAACTTTTTTTTTTTTTTTGAGACAGAGTTTTGCTCTTGTTGCCCAAACTGAAGTACAATGGCATGACCTTATATCACTGCAACATTGCCTCCCAGGTCCAAGTGATTCCCCTGCCTCAGCCTCCCAAGTAGCTGGGATTGCAGGCATGCACTACCACACCTGGCTAATTTTTTGTATTTAGTAAGATAGGGTTTCACCATGTTCATCAGACTATCTTGAACTCCTGACCTCAAGTGATCCACCCGCCTCAGCTGCCCAAAATGCTGGGATTACAGGTATGCACCACTGCGCCCTGATATTTCCTGTGTACAGTGGTGTAGCCAGGGTGCAAAGCCACTTCTTAATGATTATATCATCTAAATATTATATCTTCTTGCTTCCCTTTGAGATATGCTCATTCCTCCATACAACTAAATAATCTCAATTACTCTTGAGGGAGCATAAAATCCTCACTGTCTAATCATGGGTCCTTTCAAATTATTTGTTGGCTTGTGTTTAAAATATGAAAAAGAGAATGTAGATTTTGTTTTCTTCTTACTGCTTAACCTGAACAAAATGTCATATATACCTTCTGGCCTGTTGCCAAACCAAGAAGAGTCACCTGAATAATGAACAAGACAGGAGGGAAACCATATTGATAATTTATCATTACACTATCATCACACACATGAAACTCATCAATGATGCTTACGAAAAAATTAGATCATTTGTGGAAAAGTGTAAAGAGAATGTAGAAGATGTCTCAACTGAAGAGAAAATACTACAGAAAATAATTACAAAAAAGAAAAAAACAACAACAGTGTTAAGACGTGAACACAAATTCAGAAGTTTAGGAGCACAAAAGGCTAAGTTAAGGGGAAAAGAGTTATCAATATTTTCTTATTCATTATGGAGAACAGTATGGATTCTTAAAAGATCAAGTAATTGTGAGTCTGATGTATCTGTTGATAATTTGCATTTCTAATGTTGTAAATGGTTGTGAATTTATAGTTGTCATTTCTATTTCCTTTAGACTTGTGACCATGAGTTTGATTGACAAACTATGTGTGTTCATCATATTATGTGTTAAAATCTCACTCTGTCATCCAGGCTGGAAGTGCAGTAGCGTGATCATATGTCACTGCAGCCTCAACATCTCCAGGCTCAGGTGATCCTCCTGCCTCACCCTCCCAAGTAGCAGGGACAATAGGCTCAACCACCATGCCTGGCTAATTTTGTATTTTTTTTTTTTTAGAGATGGGGTTTTGATATGTTGCTCAGGCTGGTCTCAAACTCCTGGACTCAAGCAATCTGCTCACTTTGGTCTCCCAAAGTGCTGAAATGACAGGCATTCACCACCACCCCTGGCCTGTTTTCATTTTTTTAATTGACTGATTCATTCAGACACATAATTATCAAGTCAATCTCACTTAGATTTATCAAGTCACTTATCAAGTCAAATTTCCTTAGCATTTCCCTTCAATTTAGCTTAGAAAACCCATTCCTAAGTTAATATTTAAAACATATACAATTAGTCAGTTGTGGTGGCACACTGCTGTAATCCCAGCTACTCAGGAGATTGAGCAGGAGAATCATTTGAACCAAGGAGACAGAGGTTCATGCCACTGCTCTCCAGCCTGGACAATAAGTGACACTCCATCTCAATAAACAAAAGCAAAAAAAAAAACCAAGGTTTTCTCCAGATCATTTTTACATTTAATTATTCAGTCTGTTTTGACTATATGTCAAAACAGAATTCAGTAAATATAACCACTCCTACACACTATTAGTCAATGTACCTAACACAATTTATTAAATAAACCAGTTCATTCCCAGCAGCATCAAAAATAGCTACATTCCTAATGTAAATTAATATACGCATTATGGGAAAATAATATGAAGATTCATCAGAGAAACTAAAAATAGAATTACTGTATGTTCCAGCAATCCCACCTGTGGGTGTATAGCCAAAGGAATTGAAATCAGCATACAACATAACTGCATTCCCATATTCACTGGAGTTCTTCAAAACAGCTAAGATATGGGAGCAACCTAGGAGGCCAGCATTGGATGAATGGATAAAGAAAATGTGATACACACACACACACACACACACACACACACATAGATATATGAATACTATTCACTATTTTGTTTATTTATTTACTTTTTAATTTTATTTGGATACATAGTTGCACTCTTGTTGCCCAGGCTGGAGTGCAATGGCACAATCTCAGCTCACCACAACCTCCATCTCCCTGGTTGAAGTGATTCTCTTTCCTCAGTCTCCTGAGTAGCTGGGATTACAGACATGCACCACCAAACCTGGCTAATTTTGTATTTTTAGTAGAGACGGGGTTTCTCCATGTTAGTCAGGCTGGTCTTGAACTCCTGACCTCAGGTGATCCGCCCGCCTCAGCCTCCCTAAGTTCTAGGATTACAGAAGTGAGCCACTGTGACCAACCTTACTATTTAGCCTGTCTTTTTTTTTTTTTTCCTTGAGGTGGAGTTTCCCTCCTGTTGCCCAGGCTGCAGTATAATGGTGCCATCTCCGTCACTGCAACCTCTACCTCCCAAGTTCAAATGATTTTTCTGCCTCAGCCTCCCAAGTAGCTGGAATTACAGGTGCCCGCCATCACACCCAGCTAATTTTTATATTTTTAGTATAGAGAGGCTTTGACAATATTGCCCATGCTGGCCTTGAACTCCTGAGCTTGAGTGATCCCTTGTTTCAGTCTCTGAAAGTGCTGGGATTACAGGCATGAGTGAAGCACCCAGCCAAAAACACAGGGAAGTGTATTAATAATCTGAAACATTGCAAAATACTGCTGAGAATACAGTTCACTAATATCATCATCATAGAGCACAAAATATATTCTGGTATTATAAGAATATCATACCTCTGAGTAACACATACATAGAGCACTCATTCTATTAGAAATTAAATTATACTAATATTATTGACAATTACTTTTATAGCTGTCACTGTAAACTCAAAGACAAGAAAAAATTCATCATCAGAAAACATAAAACAAGTACTTAGCCTTATTGCTGAGAAGCCTATAGTTGTATTTTACTGAATGGCACCTCAGTTCTTGGGATAAAGTTTGAAACAGCAACTGGAAGGATAGCTTTAACTTGAAAATGGTTTTATTTTTAGAGTTGTCATGTGATAAAAGCTATTCTCACATAGCCAAGCTGTTGGACAGAGACTAGGTTCTGTGAAAGTTTTTCATCAAGTGTTTCATATTGACCTCACTGCAATCCCGAACAATGGCAAATGCTTCATAAGCCCCTGTAAATGGTGATTCCACTGATAAATTAATAAAATTCTTTTTCTTTAAGCAAGGTGTGGTGGCTCACACCTGTAATCCCAGCACTTTGGGAGGCCGAGGCAAGTGGATCATGAGGTCAGGAGGTCGAGACCATCCTGGCTAACATGGTGAAATCCCATCTCTACTAAAAATACTAAAAAATTAGCGAGGCATGGTGGCACGCACCTGTAATCCAGATACTTTGGAGGCTGAGGCAGGAGAATTGCTTGAATCTGGAAGGTGAAGGTTGCAGTGAGCCAAGATTGCACAAGTGCACTCCAGCCTGGGTGACACAGCGAGACTCCGTCTCAAAAAAATAAATTAAATACAATAAAAATAAAATAAAATCCCCCCTTTTTAAAGCCCTAAGCCAGAAGATATATAACATTGTTAAAAGGAATGAATGGACATGGATGGATCACCCAAAGATTCTACTATTCCAAGGTCATCTTCAAAGAGAAAAGATCAATTTCTTTGTGTTTCTTGCTTACCCAGGTCAAGAGTTATCAATACCAACACAGCCAACTGCACAGAGATTGGACCTAGAGCAGTAGGAGGTGGTATATAAGTCACAGATACTAGAGGAAATTGAGAGAGGGAGCAGAAAAGTGATTCATCTGTATCAGGTGTGGTCTGCAAGTTATAAGATGTAGAATGTAGCTGGTGGATAGAGTAACAGAATTAGAAAATTCTAATGTTCAATCAAGTTTATTTTATGAACTAACCAAAAAGTCACACATGGATATTGACAGTAGGTGGAAAGATCAGAGCAGAAATAGCACTTTTGGCACATAGTTATTGGGATTCAGGAGAATTCATTTTAGCTTTAATTTTAAAATATATTAATTACTTTTTTTTAATTAACTATTGTAAAGCTTTTAATTTTAAAAAAGATTTTAATTTTTATTGTAGCAAAATACACGTAACATAAAATTTGCCATTTTAACCATTTTTAAGTGCATAGTTCAATGTCACTAAATGCAGTCACCTGACTGTACAATCATCACCACCATGCCCCCTCTCTAGAGCTTTTTACTTTTTAATTTCTGAAACTGAAAGTCTGTACCCGTTAAACAATATCTCATCATTACTCTCTCCTCCAAGTACCTGAGAACCATCATTCCACTTTTGGTTTCTATGAATATGACACTCTAGATACTCATATAAGCGGAGTCATGCAGTATTAGTTTTTCGTATCCAGTTTCTTTGACTTAGCATTGTGGCAAGGTTCATCCATGTTGTAGCATGCGTCAGAATGTCCTTTTTTTTTTTTTTTTTGAGACGGAGTCTCGCTCTGTCGCCCAGGCTGGAGTGCAGTGGCCGGATCTCAGCTCACTGCAAGCTCCACCTCCCGGGTTCACGCCATTCTCCTGCCTCAGCCTCCCGAGTAGCTGGGACTACAGGCACCCACCACCTCGCCCAGCTAGTTTTTTATATTTTTTAGTAGAGACGGGGTTTCACCGTGTTAGCCAGGATGGTCTCGATCTCCTGACCTTGTGATCCGCCCGTCTCGGCCTCCAAAGTGCTGGGATTACAGGCTTGAGCCACCGCGCCTGGCCGGCCCAGACTGTCCCTTTTTAAAGTTAAATAAAATCCCACTGTATGTCTATACCACATTTTGTTTATCTATTTCTCTGTCAATGACTGCTTCCACCTTTTGGCTATCATGAATAATGTTGCTATGCACATAACTTTGCAAATATTTGTTGAAGTCCCTGCTTTCAAATCTGTGGGTTTAAACCCAGAAATTGACTTGCTGACTCATATGGTAATTCTAGGTTCCATTTTTATTTATTTATTTATTTTTGAGATGGAGTTGCTCTCTGTTGCCCAGGCTAGAGTGAAGTGGCATGATGTCGGCTCACTGTGACCTCCGCCTTCTAGGTTCAAGCGATTCTGCTACCTCAGCCTCCTGAGTAGCTAGGATTATAGGCACACACCTCAACGCCTGGCTAAGTTTTGTATTTTGAGTAAAGACAGGATTTCACTTTGTTGGTAAGGCTGGTCTCGAAATCCTGACCTTGTGATCTGCTCACCTCAGCCTCTCAAAGTGTTGGGATTGCAGGCATGAGCCACACAAGTGTTCCAGAAGTATGTAAAAAAAGTAAAGAGAAGGGGATAAGATAAAATAAGATGAACTAAGATTATTAGGAAAACCTCATTCAGAAGATTGCCTACAGAGGCAAAAGGGACAGTTTCACTTTGCTGAGGGAAATAGGGTGGTAAGAACCCTCGTGGGGAAGACCCCCACTTACCCTGACACAGAGAGAAGGTGTAAAATAACTTAATGGGAGAGTATTAGACTGAGATAGCTCCCATGGCCTGGGTTCCTACATAGAGAAAATGAACCAAGCTTCACCCGTCACAAGTGACCAGCTGAGTATTAGCTTTGTGATGAGAGACCTTCCACCAGGATAGTTCAAATAATGCAATTGCCCAAATTTTTGCCAATCAAATAATTTCTCTAGTCTGCTTCTACATTCACCCTATGAAACCTTCTCTACAAACACCTCTAGTGGATCCTCCAATCACTTCCAGTATGGAGCTGCCTGATCCATGAAACTCTGTTTGCTCAAATGCCCTCTAGAATTCTAATATGCTTAAGTTGATCTTTTTTTTTTTTCTTTTTAAAAATTGAGATGAGATCTTCCTATGTTGCCCAGGCTGGACTTGAACTCCTGAGCTCAAGGGATCCTGCCACTTCAGCCTCCTGAGTAGCTGGGACTATAGACATGTGCCTCCACACAATGCTTACATATGTCTTTAAACAAGGGTTTGACCCTTTTGAAATTTATTTATGTTAAGACATGTACCCTAAGTGATATGGCAGGCTCATTTTAGACCATCGGACACTTCAGTCTCTGGATCACTATTTGCCATTTGTGACCTGTTCTAAGAAATTCAAGTGTAATTCAAGTTAGTTCACCCTCTGCTGATCAGGGGAGGTTGCTCTGGGTGCAAGTTCAACACAGGCATTCACACTTTCCTACCAACTCTGCTGGAGACTCAACAGGACAAATCTTGCCCTCTGGAGGCCTAGGACAGAGAAAGGCCTCCACCTTGGTCTGAATCACTGAATTTCTTCCCAGGCCTATGCCCTCCCTATGTGATGACACTGATGCTGGGTAGACATTCATCAAAGACATGTGTTCCCTAGCATCTGTTCCCTTCACTGCATATCTCCTGGTCATTTCTGCTGAACCTGTGCTGACCTTGGAGAAGCGAAGCCTGCTCACAAGGCGCCTAGACTTTGTGCTGATTCACAATCACATAGTTTCATCTGGGATAGGAACCTGTGCTGACCTTGGAGAAGCGAAGCCTGCTCACAAGGTGCCTAGACTTTGTGCTGATTCACAATCACATAGTTTCATCTGGGATAGGAGATGGTAGGAAAATCAGCAATGATTACTGTTCCACTCTGAGAGTCTCTAGATAATTTGATCATTGCCTCCCAGGGCTTTATTACCTGGCCAGTCTCCTGGGGAGATGAGAAATATTTTCACTGAGGATAGGATGCACTGCCTGACATGAAATTATTGCAAGTTAAAACTCCAACCTGGTTGATAAGGGCCATCTGCCTTCTGCTCAGTCCTGCTGCTCATGGCTTGAGTGCTCATGACAGGTGCACAAGTCTTCCACTCCAAAGCTCAGACCAGGAAACAGGCAGCTTCACGAGTGGAGGGCACCAGACTCTGTGATGGGCCAGGAAGTGGAATGCGGCCTCCTGAGCAGATGTGGTGGTGACAGGGATACTGAGTGGCGGGAGAGTGAGATCCTTGTTATATAAAGCATTCATCATGGTATTTAAGTGATGACACCTTGAAGTCATGAAATTCACTACAATCAATCTGTTGTAGATCATCTGTGATTTGTAATTTTCTAATTTGCTTTTTGCTTTTCTTTCTAGCAAAAATTCCTGTAGCAAGCATGATGGGAACTGAGGGAGATGGTGCCAGCCTAGTAAATGATGTAAGTTTCTAGTTGAGTGTTTCCATAAATTTCCATAAATTAGCCACACAAGCCTTTATAAAGGGTCAAAATCCCATCCTCTGACCTGTCTTCTCCTGGCCCTGACTTTAAACCCCATGACTCTTTCACCTGTTTCTTTCCCACAGCTCCTCTATTCCATAAAAATTCAACTGGTGTCTGTTTTTCTTTAATCAGAGTCAAGCCCTGTGGAAAGGGCAATAGTAAAACATGAGAAGGGAGAAGAGCATGAAGGTTGGCTGTATGGTTACAACAACAAGCAAACAAAACAACAAAAACTAACAAATCACATTGCATGCAAGTGAGTCTACTAGGAATTTCTGTTGAATTTACAATGTTTTTAGGAAGAAAACAAATAACTATGATTTTTATTTTACAGATAGAAAACCTAAGATGTATAAATTTTTTCCCAAAGTCACTGTTAAAAACAAATGGAGCAGCATAACATTAGATATCTTTGAAAGAATGGGGAGAAGAAACAAACTGTTCATGGAACTTAAGTCTTCTGACTTCCAGATCAGATTCCCTTAAAAGTGCTATTCCTTTTGTAAAGTCCTCAGTCTTTATGTCAAAATGGAAATGCACCAGCCTGGGCAACTTAAGACTCCATCTCTACAAATAAATATTTTTTTTTTAATTAGCAAGGCCTGTTGGTGGCCAGTCTGGTCTTAAACTCCTGAACTCAGATCTTCCTGCTCAGCCTCCTGAGTAGCTGGGACTACAGACTTGTGCCTCCACCCCCCAGCTTACATTTATCTTTAAGGTTTGACTTCTTTCTGAAATTTACCTGAGTTAAGATATGAACTGTAAGTGATATTGCAGCCTCATTGTAGGCCATCAGACAGTTTGGTCTCTGGACCTGTAGTCCCAGCTACTTAGGAGGCTGAGGCAGGATGATCACTAGAGCCTGAGAGGTTGAGGTTTTGTGAGCCATGATCATGCCACTACACTCCTGCCTGGACAACAGAGTAAGACCTTATCTCAAAAGAGAAGTAGATGCAGCTGAAGTCCTAATACACTAATTGCTAATCTGTGCTATAGGCACATTAATGATTCATTCATCTTTGAAAATGTCATCTACTTCTTTAAGTCTGTTGGTGCCCCAGAAACATACTACTGTTGCCTAATACCGGCAGTTGCCATTCAATATCATTCTTTCTTTTTTTTTTTTTTCAAAGAAATAGCAGAGATAATGACCTTATCATTTTAGTGAGGGTTTTATTTGCCCGTCTCTAAACATTTATATAATACATCTTTTGATCGTTTGATTTAAAAAGGTTTGCTAAATGAAAAACATGCCATGCTCATGGAATGAAAGGATCAATATCGTTAAAATGGCCATACTGCCCAAAGCAATCTATGATTCATTGCTATTCCTATCAAATTACTACCATCATTTTTCACAGCAGAAACTATTCTAAAATTTACATGGAATGAAAAAAGAGCCCAAATAGCCAAGGCAATCCTAAGCAAAAAGAACAAAGCTGGAAGCATTACATTACTTGACTTCAAACTATACTGTAAGCCTACTGTACCCAAAACAGCATGACACTGGTGCTAACAGAGACCAATGGAACAGAATAAAGAGCCCCAAATAAATCCACACACCTACAGCCATCTGATCTTTGACAAAGTCAACAAAAATAAGCATTGAGGAAAGGACTCCCTATTCAATAAATGGTGCTGGGATAACTGGCCAGCCATGGGCAGAATGAAACAGGAACCTTATATTTCACTATACTAGAAAATTAAAACAGATTGAAGATTTAAATGTCAACCTCAAACTATAAGAATTCAAGGAAGCCTGGGAAATACCATTCTGGACATCCACCATGTGAAATAATTTATGACTAATCCTCAAAAGCAATTGCAGCTAAAACAAAAATTGATAATGGGGACCTAACTAAAACTTTCCGTGGCAGAGTAGGGTGTCATGCTGTCTCCCAGACTGAAGTACAGTGGCACAATCTTGGCTCACTGCAACTTCCTCCTTCTGGGCTCAAGTGATACATCCCCCACAGGTGCACACCATCATACCTGGCTTATTGTTTTTCCTTTCTTTTTTCTTTTCTCATTTATTCTCAGCTTAGTGGCTGAAGATCAACGCTGCCCCATCGCCTCGGAAGCCTCCTGGACCATCACAGATGCTTTGGGTAACTCTTACAGTGGAGGGTATGTCCCTTCCCTTCTTAATCAATATGGAAGCTACACACTCCACATTACCTTCTTTTCAAGGGCCTGTTTCCCTTGCCTCCATAAATATTGTGGGTATTGACGGCCAGGCTTCTAAACCTCTTAAAACTCCCAAACTCTAGTGCCAACTTGGACAACATTCTTTTATGCACTCCTTTTTAGTTATCCCCACCTGCCCAGTTCCCTATTAGGCCGAGACATTTTTACTAAATTATCTGCTTCCCTGACTATTCCTAGGCTACACCCACACCTCATTGCTGCCTTTTCCCCCAGTTCAAAGCCTCCTTCACATCTTCCCCTCGTATACCCCCACCTTAACCCACAAGTATAGGACACCTCTACTCCCTCTTTGGCAACTGATCACACACCCCTTACCATCTCATTAAAACCTAATCACCCTTACCCCAGTCAACGCCAGTATCCCATCCTCCAGCATGCTTTAAAAGGATTAAAGCCAGTTATCACTCGCCTGCTACAGCATGGGCTTTTAAAACCTATAAACTCTCTTACAATTTCCCCATATTACCTGTCCAAAAACTGCACAAGTCTTACAGATTAGTTCAAGATCACCTTATCAACCAAATTGTCTTGCCTATCCACCCCGTGGTGCCAAACCCATATACTCTCCTATCCTCAATACCTCTCTCCACAAACCATTATTCTGTTCTGGATCTCAAACATACTTTCTTTACTATTCCTTTACACCCTGCATCCCAGCTTCTCTTCGCTTTCACTTGGACTGACCCTGACATCCATCAGGATCAGCAAATTACCTAGTCTGTACTGCTGCAAGGCCTCACGGACATCCCCCATTACTTCAATCAAGCTCAAATTTTGCTGCATCTGTTACTTATCTCAACATAATTATCATAAATACACACTTACTCTCCTTGCTGATCATGTCTGGCTAATCTCCCAAACTCCCCCTTCTACAAAACAACAACTCCTTTCCTTCCTAGGCATGGTTAGTGCAGACAGAATTCTTACCCAAGAGCCGGGACGGCATCCTGTAGCCTTTCTGTCCAAACGACCTTACTGTTTTAGCCTAGCCTTCATGTCTACGTGCAGCAGCTGCCACCGCTTTAATACTGTTAGAGGCCCTAAAAGTCATAAACTATGCTCAACTCTCTACAGTTCTCATAACTTCCAAAATCTATTTTCTTCCCCCAATCTTTGCTCAAGACAACGCTTATGCTGATAAGGTAGCTTAAAAACAGCCATCAAAAGGCATCAGATCCCATCACTCAGGACAATGCTTATGTTGATAAGTGAGCTAAAAAAGGAGCTTCCAACTTCTCACTGCAGTTTTCCTCCTTCACATTGGCCGCTCCCACCTACTCCTTCCCTGAAACTTCCACCTATCAATCTCTTCACACACAAGGCAAATGGTTCTTAGACCAAGGAAAATTATCTCCTTCCAACCTCACAGGCCCGTTCTATTCTGTCGTCATTTCATAACCTCTTCCATGTAGGTTACATGCTGCTAGCCTGTATCTTAGAACCTCTCATTTCCTTTATATCATGGAAATCTATTTTCAAGGAGATCACTTCTCAGTGTTCCATCTGCTATTCTACTACCCCTCAGGGATTGTTCAGGCCCCCTTCCTTTCCTATACATCAAGTTCGGGGATTTGCCCCTGCGCAGGACTGGCAAATTGACTTTACTCACATACCCTGAGTCAGAAAACTAAAATATCTCTTAGTCTGGGTAGACACTTTCACTGGTTGGGTAGAGGCCTTTCCCACAGGGTCTGAGAAGGTCACCACGGTCATTTCCTCTCTTCTATCAGACATAATTCATCAGTTTGGCCTTCCTACCTCTATACAGTCTGATAATGGACCAGCTTTTAATAGTCAAATCACCCAAGCAGCTTCTCAGGCTCTTAGTATGCAGTGAAACCTTTATATCATTTGCCGTCCTCAATCTTCAGGAAAGGTAGAAGAGACTAACAGTCTTTTCAAAACACACCTCAGCAAGCTCAGTCACCAACTTAAAAAGGACTAGACAATACTTTTACCATTTTCCTTTCTCAGAATTCAGGCCTGTCCTCGGAATGCTACAGGTTACAGCCCATTTGAGCTCCTGTGTGGACACTGCTTTTTATTAGGTCCCAGTCTCATTCCAGACACCAGACCAACTTGGACTGCACCCCAAAAACTTTCATCCCTTCTGTCTTCTGTCTAGCCATACTCCTGTTCACGGTTCTCAACTACTCATAAATGCCCTGCTTGTGTTTACACTGCCGGTTTACACCTTTTCTCCAAGCCATCACAGCTGATATCTCCTAGTGCTATCCCAAACCGCCACTCTAAATTCCCTCTTAAAGTAAATAAATAATCTTTGCTGGCAAGGCTATGCTGAGCCTCCTTAAGCACTCTCTAATTAGATGTGCTAGGTCCACCAAATTCTTAGTCCTTCTGCACCTGTTTTTTCTCCTTCTCTTACCTTGTGTCCTCTGTTTAGTTTTTTAATTCATGCAAAACTGCATCCAGGCGATCACCAATCATTCAATACGACAAATGTTTCTTCTAACGACCCCACAATATCACCCCTTACCTCAAAATCTTCCTTCAGCTTAATCTCTCCCACTGTAGCTTCCCACACCACCCCTAATCCCACTTGAAGGAGCCCTGAGGAACACCGCCCATTCTCTCTTCATACCACCCCCCAAAAATGTTTGCCGCCCCAACACTTCACACTATTTTATTTTATTTTTCTTATTAATATAAGAAGGCAGGAATGTCAGGCCTCTGAGCCCAAGCCAAGCCATAACATCCCGTATGACTTGCATGTATATGCCCAGATGGCCTGAAGTAACTGAAGAATCACTAAAGAAGTGCAAATGCCCTGCCTCTCCTTAACCCATGACATTCAACCACAAAAGAAGTGAAAATAGCCGGTCGTTGCCTTA